>NC_090172.1:62881388-63081388 GCF_024679245.1 Pseudorasbora parva | reverse complement strand
TGTTACCCAGAAGTGATCCTGTCAAAGCGTGTTCAAGAAAGTCACACGCCTGAGTGTGCTTGCTGTGTTTTGAGTTAAAGAAATAAAATAGCGTCAGCAGTCCAGCCGACCCCTTGTCCTCTTCCTTCCCACACACGAACATTATCACAATGATGTTTATCTGCTTACCTCCAGGTCAGATGAGAATGAGTTTCCTAGTGTTGACCCTCCTGCTGTCTCTCAACCACCGGCAGATCCTTTACCTTCCAAAAGTGGAAAGTTATCATAGTCCCGCTCCCCACTTGAACAACAGAATAGACTTAGTTCTGGTAATGCTATATAAAGGGCCCACTATGCCATCAGCCATGTCCAACATATAAAATCAGCATTTGAGCTCTTCATCAATTGTAAATGATATACTTCAAATGACAAAATCAGAGGATAGCTGTGTGTATGGGGAGGGTTGGAAAGACTTTGATGTGAATGACTTGCAAGCCTACTCATTTTGGCAGGAGTCTACAAGTCAAAAGGAGAAGCAACAGCAAATTGAAAAAATCAGGGCATGAGGGCGGGACTAGACATGGCTGAGGGACTGAATGGCATAACATATGTGATAATTCTTTGACATCGTACACCCTGGGTGAAGAACTGCTAAAAAGGAAGGTTACCATGTTGGGGACAGTGAGAAAAGATAAGCCAGAACTTCCCTCTGAGCTTCTTGTGATGAAGAAAAGGAAGGTAACATCTTTAATGTTTGCCTTCACTGAAAATGCCACTGTCATCTCTTATTGTCCCAAGAAAGGGACAAATGTCCTGCTAATGAGCACTATGATGCTGTTCTGAGCACCAGAGAAGACTGAAGACCACAAATGGTCCTGGATTACACTGAGACAACTGGAGGAGTTGATAATATGGACAAGGTCCGAGCCACCTGCAGCTGCAGACGCATGACTGTGGGCCTCGTCATTTTCTTCAACATCACTGATGCGAGCGCCTACAATGGAGTTATGTAGTGTAATAAATAAGGACTGTAACAGCAGAAAACTGAGTCGAAGGACAATTTTCCTGGAGCAGCTGGGTTACGAGCTGGTGAAACCTCACATTGAGAGAAGACAGAGCTTTCCAAGAGCATCAACGGCTGCTGCAACAGTTGTGAAGGACATCCAAATGGAGACTCACACTCCACTGGTTCAAACTGCAGGCAGGAAACGTGACATGTGCCCGGTCTATCCCAACCGAAATCTGACCCCATGCAAGACCAGCATCATGTGTGGAATGCAAAAAATAATCTGCAAGGAGCACACACACACTTTCTGCAAATCATGTTCAAAGTATTGCAGACAAAAGGCTGGAATGTACCTTATGGTGAGCTGTGTGTAAAAAATACAGGCTATTCTCACAAAAATGCGTATAAATAGTACGAGTGTGCAATGTTGTGGAATGTATACGCCAAAACTCATTTTGGCGTGTCTATGGCACGCTGTTTTTC
Organism: Pseudorasbora parva; assembly: GCF_024679245.1. Classification (NCBI taxonomy): domain Eukaryota; kingdom Metazoa; phylum Chordata; class Actinopteri; order Cypriniformes; family Gobionidae; genus Pseudorasbora; species Pseudorasbora parva. Next base: position 63,079,920 of record NC_090172.1, on the reverse strand, counting down.
GCGTGCATATCAAGGTCAAGGTATCATTTATTGTCTCCCTTAGGAGAAATTTGTTTTGGATGAGAGAACTGCTGCACATCAACATACACAGACATACATCCCATAGGTACACCAATTCATGAAACCCTACTCTCCAAACATGATAATTCGTAAAAATAAAAAATAAAATAAAAAAATAAAATAAAAATAAATAAAACAAAAAACCCATTAAATATACACATAATTATATAATATAAGCATTATGTAAAACATGATTGCCATAGTTAAAATTGCTCATTAAGTGCTTTTATCGACAACGGGACAAACGAATGTTTATAACGATTATGCTTGCATAGAGGGACCCTATATCTCCTTCCAGAGTTCATCAACACATACTCAGAGTACAATACATGTGAAGGGTCTACTATAATCTTGTAAACCTGCTGTATCATAGATGTATCAAAAATTCCTTGTATACTATTTAGTGTCCTTACTCCCATAATTTTACCTGCAACCTGTGCATATGATACGCACTTTATGGCGTATAATACATACGAACCCCCCACCCCACCACCCTAAACCTACCCAAGAGCATGTCATATATACGCCATAAAGTGCGTATCATATGCACGCCAAAATGAATTTTGGCGTGTACATTCCACGACATTGCACACTCGTACTATTTATACGCATTTTTGTGTGATCGGATATGCTGTTCATATTCTAACTCATATATTTGCACACTTAGTCTCATAAAACAATTCCTGACACAATGCTCAAATGTACTTTTATATGTGCTTTTGTAAATCTTTCTTGCTTTCTTTAGTTAATGAACTGTTTTGTGTTTCTTCCTCATGGTTTAATTGTAATGATGTTCTGTGTAAAAAATAAAATCTTCTGAATGGTGTAAATTTAGTTTGTTTTTCCTGGAATCAAATTGGCATATAACTGATAAAATAAATAGGTTTTCTTTTCAAATGTTATAAACGACAAAAATCTATACTTAGAAATATAATAAAGCACCATATACCTTTCCCATTTTAGGTCAATCAGTAAGAGTTTATGGTGATTTGTAAATGTGTCCATTGTCGAGTAAAGGGTATTCTGGATGTGTAAGGGGTGGGGTGGTGGGGGTGAAGGGTGGAAGTCAATTTAAAAGGCTGTTTAAGAAGTCAACAGAGACATAAAGGATCTAAGACACATACCTTTGTATTAAAAAAAAACAAATTTTTTAATTTTGTTTAAATTGCTGGGGTCAAATTGACCCCGTTGGGTAATTTTTTTTTTTATCAAACTTAAGGGTAACAGGAATGTTACACTCTAAAAAATGCTGGGTTAAAAACAACCCAAGTTGGGTTGAAAATGCACCGACCGAAAATGCATTGAGTTGTTTTAACCCAGTGGTTGAGTTGTTTTAACCCAGTGGTTGGGTTAAATGTTGCTTAAGACAACCCAATTGCTGGGTAAGAACAACTCAACCATTGGGTTAAAACAACCCAATTGTTGGGTCGGTGCATTTTCAACCCAACTTGGGTTGTTTTTAACCCAGCATTTTTTAGAGTGTAATTACTAATCAGGTAATTATTCATATTCCTGAATCACTTTTAAATTACGGGAATATTCCTGATCTCCGTTCAGTTTAGCCGGTTTCCACTGAAACGAATTATAAAAAAAAACATCTTGTGTTTATTGAGAAAGTGACTGACATAGCTATTCTGTGATATTTAAAGAGATTAAAGTCTACATAAGGGGAATCTGCAGATTTAAAGGGATAGTTAGAGCCTGGATGCCAGCCGAACATTTTCAGGTCGGGCAGTTCGGTCTTTAAATTAATTAGATCGACACATTAGCTTTGATTATTGATTAAAAAAAATGTTTGGTTTATTTTTTTCCCCGTAAAGCCACCACAGACGCTCTCTGAGAGAACCATATATGGGGCGCTCGAGAGCCGTTTCTGAACAGACTGTGGAAAATCAGCCAGTAAAACGCACGCAACCCATAGCAATGCGTCATGGCAACGGCTCAGACCGACTGATTTGAAAAATAAACAGATATTTTCCGACTTTTGAGCCATTCTTTACTATTGTACACATTGTAATGTTATTATAAGTCAAATTTGTTTTGTTCCATTGACCACAAATATTATCATTAATATTAGTCTGAAAGAGGCACTTTTGATTTATTTTGAAAAAGGGCAGGGGCTCGAGCACCCAAAGCTCCCCCTCTGCACGTGCCTGCACAAGACCAAAGGTGCCCATGAAGTGTTCCATTTGGGACAGGGCCACACACACACACACACACACACACTGGCTGTGTCTCAATATGCATACTGTTATAACTTTCCTAGTTATTTCGGATCAAACCAAACAGACACCCTCCTTCATCCTCCTTTACTCTTCACCTCCATACGTGATAAGGGTTGATGACGTCACATCAATACACAACATCTCCCCTCTACTTACATATGAACTTAACCCACTAAACAAGTTCTCATTGCTGTTACTTAAAACAGTTCAGCCCATTCAACACATGTAACATACTGGTTTTAACCCATAGAACATCAGCAATCTGGTAGTTAAGGCTGACGTCATGCGGCAGCGCTTCCGGGTCATCTTATACCACAAGAAAAACTACAAACGGTGCTAATATACACACACAATGTGGTGTAATACTACAAAAAATGTTATAACAATAACCTTTTTTTCCATACCAAAATTCCAGATGGCCAGACAGTGATTCATCTTTTATAAATCGTTAAAACATTAATGTCTGTAACGCTGTGACCATAGAGAATGTTTTGTAGACTGTAAGTATTTAAAATGTTTAAGTTTTTTTAAATTTTTATGTTTAATATGAAAAAATTGCGCTCATAAACGGGCGTCAATGGCATTCCCAAGTAAAACGAGTTGAGGCTTGGACCCAGAAACGGCGTTCCTTACGTCACGACTTAACAAGGGGATGCTTTCAAGACTGGTGCACTACCATGATATAACTCTAAATTTAACATCTGTTTTATTTTTTTTATTTTTTTTGTTTTCTTGCACAACCTTTAGTGTCTATGAACTCATTGAACCCAAACTTACTCTTTTTTTCATCTCATATCTTCTCGTCAATGCTTTAGAATTTCACCAGTCACTCAATGACATTAAACCTTCCCTGCAATTTGATTTGTCTCTGCGGCTGCATGGTTTAGGACTCTGTTCTTCTCTCTGAATCGTTTCACAGTTATTTTTCCATTCCTCTGCAATTCCCTTTTGCTCCTCATCGCAACTTGGCTCTTGAGTGCATCCCATTTCACCAATCGCTGTTGGTTTTTCCATAGAAAGAAACTTCTTGACAAATGTCGTGTCCCGCGCATACTTCGCTCCAGTAGGTGACTGAACGACAACACTGTTACCTTCACTGCGTATGACCTTGTGAGGTGTGCAGTGAAATGTTGATGTGAACTTGTCTGTTTTATCCTGCTTTAGTAGCACTTGATCTCCAACCTCTCTGTCTGATGTCTTGGCACCTTGTCTGTGGCCTGTATATATCTTGGCTTTTCCTTTCTGCTCTGTGTCTTTGTCTCGAGCTTCAAGATCACTGTGTGGTGTTGTGATGTCTGGTAACTTTCCTCTCATCTTCCTCTGAAAGAGAGGCCCATTGTGGCACGTTGTATGGATCTATATACAGTCACATATTTGCACAGCTCTCTTTTCCAATCCTGGCCCTCAGCTTGGGATAGCTGAACTCGTTTCATCAGTGATGCATTTTGTCTTTCCACTACTCCATTTGCTTGCACCCACTTTGGAGTCGTTTTGGTGGATTCCATTGTCCTGACAAAATGTCTGAAACTGACTGGACTTGAATTGCGGTCCACAATGACCTGAGGGTTTAGGGAAGTCCGTGCCGACCGAAAATGTCTTCCAACCTGTGAATCACTTGTTCTGCCATTGTGGACTTGAGGATTGCATATTTGTAGTACCTGCTGTAGTAGTCAACCACAACCAGAATCGAATGTCCATCAGGTAAAGGACCAATCAAGTCTGTGGCTAAGTTTTTCCATGGTCCTTCAGGCATTACTGTGGGCGACAGTGGCTCAGGAACATCCGGTTAACTACCAGCTGGCAGCCGTGACATCCTCACAAATCTTTCTGCAGCCTTGTCCATTCCAGGCCACCAAACCTTTGTTTTCAGGTGTTGCTTTGTTCCAACAACACCAAGATGACCCTCATGAGCCAACTGTAACGCCGCATTCACACGGGGCGTAGGCGTTAACGCTTGACAGAGGGCGTGGCTGAAGCTGGGTGCTGACGCGATAATAGTGACAACAGCCAATCACGTTAACTTTCCGCTTGGACCAAAACACAACACAAAAAAGCGCCTTTTTATGACAACTAGTCTGTGAGACGAAATGGATGCCGATTTGGTTGTATGTGCGAGTGCGATTGCCCGTGTAGTTGTTGTCAGTGCACTGCACAGGTGCTCGAAGCTGTTAAGTACATTAAATCTTGAAAAAGCGCCGGCAGCGGGGAGAATATCACGTTCTGGTCCGGGAGCTGCGTCTGGATGGTTAACTGTTTGAGCAGTTATGAACGCAATTGGCTAGCGTTTGCTGTAGGATATTTGCATACGGCGATCTGATTGGATGACGTCTGCGCTGGCACTTGAAAAGTTGAGAAATCTTTAACTTCTGCCGCTTGCAACGCGAGTGAAGCGTTGCGACGGAACCCACAATTCAGTTCGGCAACGGATGACGTCACCCATTCATAGTAAATGGGTTAGCGTTAACGACTATGCCCTGTGTGAATGCGGCGTAATGCTCTTCCTCACAGCAACTGTGACAAAACAATTCTTGTTCCGAGTATTATTTTACCTATGACACATAGCACACCTGCAATATGGCCATATGCCGGACAGTCATTGAAACAACCTGTTTGGATGGCCGTTCTCAGGCTCTCTAATTCTACATTATATGCTGAGATCTGCTCGACTTCCTTTGTGGTCAGGGCCCTGGGTGTCACACAAACAGCTATAACCCGCACATATTTCTCTGCATTATGTATGTGTCTCTCCCCTTTGGCTAATGGGCCCAGCTGGCGTGAAAAAGGATCGGCACTGTTGTGTTTCAGGTATATGAATCACCTGGAAATCATAGGGTTGTAATATCAAAACCCACCTTTCGATTCATGCATAAGGCTTTGAGTGAGGGCTATAAATTGTTTCTAATGCTTTGTGGTATGTGACTAGATCAAACTTCCGACCATAAACATAAGGGTGCAATCGTTTGCATGCCCACAACAGAGCAAGTGCTTTGCGCTCTGTCTGTGAATACCTTTGTTCATACTCTGTCAAGCTTCTGCTAACATAGCAGACAGGAACCATTCCTCCTCTTTGGTCCTGTACTAGTACTGCTCCGATGCCCTTTGGTCCAGCATCAGCAATAACTTTTGTTGGTGCGTCCTTGTCAAAGTAAGTCAAAGTTGTGGCCTCGGCCAGCTTATCCTTAATAGTTTCGAAAGCTTTCTTTTGATCACTTCCAAAGTGAAACTTGTCAGTCAGTGCAAAGGTTCTGAGATGCTCGCAAACTGAGGTATGAAACGACTACTATAGCCAGCTAAACCGAGAAAACTTCTCAACTCTGAAGCATTTTCAGGCTCTCTTGCTGCTCTCACCCTCTCTGCTGTCGGACCAATGCCCTTCACTGATAACAGCAGGCCCATAAACACCAATTTGTCCACTTCTCTACATTCAGAGTCAAGCCACAGCTCTCCAGTCTCTTTAGCACAGCATGCATTCTTATCTCATGAGTCTCTTTGTCAGGTGCATGGATGTTGATGTCATCTGATATGTTCTCTACTCCTCCGATGCCCGCTAGAACAGTGGCTATTTCATGCTGGTACTGTTCACTTGCTGATGAAACTCCAAACACCAGTCTTTTGAACCTGTATATCCCATTGTGAACAGTGAAAGTTGTGATGTCTCTTGATTCTGGAATCAATTCCAGCTGATGATACACCCACTTCAGGTCTAGTTTGCTGAAAACGACAGACCCGTTCATTCCTTGCAATAGTTCATCCACTGTGGGAATCGGAAAACTCCCACGAAGGATTGCAGAGTTTGCTTGTCTCATGTCCAGACACATCCTTATTTCCCCATTTGCTTTGGGCACAATGACAATGGGGTTTACCAAGGGGTGGCTCCATTGACGTTTTCAATAATGTCCATGTGGACCAGCTCATTTATTTTTTCCTCAACAGCCTCTCTTAGGTGGAAGGGAACACGCCTAAGGGGCTGTGCAACCGGCATCACTGTGCTGTCTGTGTAGGCTGACTTGTTTTGTGTTTAGTTTTTTCAACTCCACCGAACAATTTGGGGTACTGCTGTCGTATCATGGACTTCACATCACTCACCGATGCAACATTAGCTCCAATCCTCAGCACTCCTAATTTCACTGATGTGTCTTTTCCAAGCAGTGGCTCCCCTTTTCCGCAAATAACTGTAAACTCAGCTGTTGTGCTGCGTTTTCCGATTCCAATCTCACACCAGAAAATTCCTTTCACAGGCAGGGGCTCACTTGATGAGTATGCATACAGCTTTTTATCTGATTTGGCAGAACCGCATTTAATATTTTATTCTTTCAGCATTTCCCATGTTCCTTCATCCAAAATGTTGCTCGTTGCTCCTGAGTCAACTAACATGGGTAGCCTGACACCTCCAACTGAGACTGTTATGTTGCTCTCTTCTCTTACAACAAATGCAAATCCTTGATTTCTCTCATCTGATTCAACTCTTTTTACTGTCTGTTTTGAGCTTTCCTTTGTTTTACACATTTTTGGCAAATCTTCCATTGCACTTTCTACATGATTTTCCACGTGCGGGACATTTATAATCTTTTGCAAAATGACCCTTCTGGCTGCATCTGTAGCACGTTTTGTTTAAATCTGCAATTCCTTTGCTATATTGCATTCGTTTTTTTCTGATCTCTCACTCCTTTTCTGGATACAACACTCACCGTCTCTTTCCCTTCAGCCTCTGGGGAAATGTGCAATGCTGCCATCTGCTGTTCGACACGTTCGCACTGCGCTGCAATTTCAAGGGTGCGAGCACGTGTCAAATCTGTTCCTTCCTCCAGCAATTTTCTACTCACATATTCGGAGTTGCACCGACTCAAACCAGAATCCCTTATTTGATTGTCTTTATCAGCTCCAAAATCACAATCTTTTGCGGCTTGCCTTAAACATGTGGCAAATTGGTGCACGGTCTGTCCCATTTTCTGCTTTAGCTGATAAAACGTCTTTTAGTCTTGCAAACGCTGTGTTTACCTGAGGCACAAAGTATGCATTCCCTGCCGTTACTGCCTGCGCGTCTGTAAGCCCTCCTGTGTCAGCGAGTGTGGAGAAAATATCCTGCATGTCTGTTCCAGCATGATGTAAAAGCAGGGCTCTCCGTCTTTTCAGTCAGGATCAAACCCTTTCCATTGGCAAAAAGTTCAAATGCATTGAGCCATCTTGTCCACCGTGGGCCCAACGTGGCTGGATCGCTGTAGCAGTCCCGCCCATCATTAACGCAAGTCTCCTATCTCAGCTAATCTTTTCAATAAACTGAAGTTACTCTGAGTGACGGTCCTCTAACTCACTTTCGGATTTAACTAACGAGTGAGGTCTTGTGGCAACATCCTCGTCGCCAATGTTTGATCCGCCCCTTTTATCAAAGACGCATCGAGAAGAGACATCCCAGAATGCATCTCGCACCGACCAGCAAGCGTCAATAGCGGATGAGAAACCCATATAGAAACTCATGTGTAATTAAAAAATACTGTTAATGTGTCAAAAAATGTAGTTTTAAGACTTTTCAGGCGTGAGTGTACTTGTTTAATGATTACATGTATTTATAAAGAGAGCGTCTAATTGGCAATTTGGTCTGCCGCTTTCGGAGTAGTGAGATCCAGTTGATCAGCGGGTGCTCAGCGCTCGTTAACCCGCCAAGAGCAGCCTTTCCTCGGCTACACCTTCTGACGTCTGCCGCTGACTCTGATGTGGTTAAACATCAAATATCAGAAACATGAGAAAAGAAGCAGGGTTGTGTTTTATAGTTTGTTTTGTTATACATAAATATGCATGTATAATCAAGGTATGCATTGCCTGAACCACATTTGTGTGGCTATAATATGTTTAAAAATATTTTATGAAAAAAAGAGGCAGAGTTTTGTATTTCTTTTTACTGTAGCCTAAAATTTTATTTTATTTTTTTAAGGAAGAGTGGCATGTTGACAATTTCGTTTTATTATAGGCTAAATGTATTATTATTTATTTTTAGAAAAAAATAGGCAGCTCATATTTTATGACATTTCATCTTATTGTAGCCTAAAATGCGTTTTTATTTTTGTTTTTTTTGTTTTTTGTTTTTTATGAAAAAAAGGAAGAGTGGTGTTTGACATAATTTAGTTTTATTGTAGCTTAAAATGATTAAATTTGTTGTTTTATGAAGAAAAAAAAAGTAAAAAAGAGGCAGCTCGTGTTTTATGACATATTTCATTTTATTGTTGCCTAGAATATGTTTCTCAATACCAAGTGCGTAATTCAGACTTGCCAAGGTCGACTGGAGAACGAACTCCAGAGGGCGGGAGGACACACGTCAAGGCTACTCTGCTAATGAACAGCAGCGTTCTTGATACTAAAAGTGTAGAACTGTACATTTTAGGCTACAATAAAACAAAATATATGATAAAACACCACTCTGCCTCTTTTCATTTTCATAATAATAAAAAAAAAAATGAAACATATTATAGGCACACAAATGTAGTGCAGGCAATGCATTATATTCACTGTATGTGTTTAACTGTTTAAAAGGCTCTGAAATTTCTGGGTGCCTGCCGCTTTAAGACTCTTATTTTGTGTTTTCGGAAGAGAAAATGTGTGGTTAGTGGGTAGCCTACAGAAACGAGTTCAAGTTCAACAGCATACGGAAGAGAAAATGTGTGGTTAGTGGGTAGCCTACAGAAACAAGTTCAAGTTCAACAGCATACGGAAGAGAAAATGTGTGGTTAGCGGGTAGCCTACAGAAACAAGTTCAAGTTCAACAGCATAATTTAGACTACGTATCTGTGTTGTGCCGCTTCTTTTGTCCTTTCTGAGAAATCCAGCTTCCAATGTTCATGTGTTGAGTTAATGACGGAAAGTAAGTGACTGTCACTTGCTGTGTTTGTGTTTCTATAAATATTGAAGAATTGCTATGCATTATCATGTGTCACCGTGCTGAGAGAGATTTATAGTGATAGAACGATGCCTTCAAACACTGTACTATAAGTTAAATAGTGTGAGCCTTCTGATGTATAATTTACGTGGTTACGTTTATAATATTGAGTTAAAGGAATTAATATCGTTCTCAGGAGACCATATGCTGTTTGAGTAGTAGACTTGTCTGACCAGAAGATGACGCCATTGCTCCTTCTGTAAACCATTTTTAATAAAGTTTAATGTCAACTGGTCAGTGAGATAGGTGAAGCTCCTTATATTTCTCCAAGTATTAATATTCATATTTATGTAATTGTAGATTATGTTCAAAGGATTATAGCAGTGTTTATTAAGATATTTATGTTTGATGAACCTGATTTGTATTATATTTGTGGATATAGTATTTACATTGCATAGACATTTAAGTACTGTAACTGTTTACATGGCTGGACCTAATGTTGATTCATTTGTTTTATTATCAGACTATAATGACTCGGTGCGCACCTCGAAGGTCACGGCCTTCAAAGGACGCAGCCCTTGAGTTGGGACAGAGCTCTGGAAAATGCTGCCTTCGGAGGACACATTTCAAGGCAGGAAGGCCTCAAGCCACGTCTGAAACTAATGTTAGCTTCCCTTTCTGTCTCCTGAGAGACCTTCATGTGATTTTTGAAGGCATCATACATGTATCATTCGCTGCCTTTGATATCCCACAATCCTGTGCTTTCCATTTGAGTAGTTGAGCTGGGGAAAAAGATGGCGTCCGAAAGTTGCGTTTGCTGGTCCGTTTGTGTGTAAATGTACGTTTCTTTACCAAGATTTTCCACTTATGATGTCATTTATAGTGAGAAATTACTAATTTAGTAATTAAATATGTGTTTAGTTCTCACCAAAGCTCGCTCTATTTCGCTGTAGATCATTAAAGTGTTACACTGCCTTAGAAGTCTGTCCGAAATCAGTTTTGTGAGGTGCCTTCATGCACAAACGCTTCCTTACAAGCCATTGCCTCATAAGGCAGCGACTCAGCTGCCTAGGTTTTTGGACATTGCCACTGTCTTTTGATATTGAATCATTAATAGATTTTAGAAAACTAGAATAAATATACAGAATTTAATGGTGCCATGTATGAAAACAAGCCATGTCTGTGAGAGCCAGAATTTAGCTTTTTTGGTAGGTGACCAAATAGGTCCTTCTCAAAAAATTAGCATATTGTGATAAAGTTCATTATTTCCCATAATCTAATGATAAAAATTAAACTTTCATATATTTTAGATTCATTGCACACCAACTGAAATATTTCAGGTCTTTTATTGTTTTAATACTGATGATTTTGGCATACAGCTCATGAAAACCCAAAATTCCTGTCTCAAAAAATTTATAATTTTGTGTTTTTAATACAAAAAAAGTCAACCTTCAAATAATTATGTTCAGTTATGCACTCAATACTTGGTCGGGAATCCTTTTGCAGAAATGACTGCTTCAATGCGGCGTGGCATGGAGGCGATCAGCCTGTGGCACTGCTGAGGTGTTCTGGAGGCCCAGGATGCTTCGATAGCGGCCTTAAGCTCATCCAGAGTGTTGGGTCTCGCGTCTCTCAACTTTCTCTTCACAATATCCCACAGATTCTCTATGGGGTTCAGGTCAGGAGAGTTGGCAGGCCAATTAAGCACAGTAATACCATGGTCAGTGAAGCATTTACCAGTGGTTTTGGCACTGTGAGCAGGTGCCAGGTCGTGCTGAAAAACCAAATCTTCATCTCCATAAAGCTTTTCAGCAGATGGAAGCATGAAGTGCTCCAAAATCTCCTGATAGCTAGCTGCATTGACCCTGCCCTTGATAAAACACAGTGGACCAACACCAGCAGCTGACATGGCACCCCAGACCATCACTGACTGTGGGGACTTGACACTGGACTTCAGGCATTTTGGCATTTCCTTCTCCCCAGTCTTCCTCCAGACTCTGGCCCCTTGATTTCCGAATGACATGCAAAATTTGCTTTCATCCGAAAAAAGTACTTTGGACCACTGAGCAACAGTCCAGTGCTGCTTCTCTGTAGCCCAAAGGTGTCTTGACCTGGGGAATGTGGCACCTGTAGCCCATTTCCTGCACACGCCTGTGCACGGTGGCTCTGGATGTTTCTACTCCAGACTCAGTCCACTGCTTCCGCAGGTCCCCCAAGGTCTGGAATCGGTCCACAATCTTCCTCGGGGTCCGGTCACCTCTTCTCGTTGTGCAGCGTTTTTTGCCACACTTTTTTCTTCCCTCAGACTTCCCACTGAGGTGCCTTGATACAGCACTCTGGGAACAGCCTATTCGTTCAGAAATGTCTTTCTGTGTCTTACCCTCTCGCTTGAGGGTGTCAATGATGGCCTCTTTTTGAAGTGGGAGAACATGCACAATTGGTGGCTGACTAAATACTGTTTGCCCCACTGTATACTGCAGCTGTGGGTCTAGAGGACGAGACTCTGTGTTACACAAAAGGTATTTGTATCTCGTTAAAAGAACCACACACCACCTTTATAAAGTGTTCGCACGCACAGATTGTATTTTAGCATGTTTTAAAACACGTGCATACATGTGTTAAATGCAATAATGTGTGTTTCACACCACCGGTTCTTCACTAGAACTAAAGCTACAGAACTCACAGATTTGAACTTAGAGTGTGAGAACACTATAATGTTTACTGCCTCTGATGTAGAAAAGTGCTCAGCGTCACGTCAGGGTCTGAGCAGACGTACACACTTTCCCATGTCGGGGTATTGCACGGTTCTGGAAATCTACGCTATTCTTGCTGCTCAACATTATAAATGAAAGGATTTGGACGATGACTGGTGGACTTTTATATGAGCTTGACATTAATTAGGTGAAGAACGGAAACCATTTAACTGTGCTCAAGTTCAAGATCATTTGCTAGTTCTAGATTTCAGAGGCTGAGACAGCGGGCGGGCCTGATGGGCACAGGTACGCCCACTATGATGAGTAGACCCCCCCCAATGTATTATACAAATAAAATATTTTTTAAATAACATATGCTTCAATTTTAACGTGATTACAACATTATTATAACATCTTAAATAATACAAATAATAAAAGTCTGTGTGGTTTTTGCATAATGGTTGAGTTTGATTGACAGCTGTTTTAGGCAATTAGGTGTCAGTTGTCTCATGTGGCTCCCGCCTGTGAGTTAATGAAGTGTGTTTGACTATTCACTCTACTTTCTTTTCCTATCACATATCATATCAAGAAAAATGAAGAAAATGTTGTAAAAAGTGGAAATAAGGGTCAAAAGTGTGTTGTAACTGCTGCTCGTATATGGAGCGGTTGTGTAGAGTTTTGGGTTATGTTGACAGTGACACTGACTGGACTGAACCGTCCCACCCTCCCAGTGCCGCTCACTTTTGCCCAGGTCCGACCAAAAATACAAGTGAAATTCTGCCTACGCCACCGGAGGCGCTAAGTGGTAATATTTTTTCTCCATTCCCAGACTGATCTCATGAAATGGCATATATATGACACGCCAATTCGTATGCCATTTTGGCGTGCTATCAAGACACATAATCGCTTTTTAGCGTGTTTATCAACGCCGTTTCATTCTATCCCCCTACACTGCCCCTACCCCTAAACCGACCCAACACACACACACACACACACACACACACAGCCCCTAAACCTACCCATCACAAGAAACATTCTGCATTTTTACATTTTCAAAAAAAAAACATAATTTAGTATGTTTATAAATCCATTTACCTTGTGGACACACACACATATTCAGACACATTTTGAACGCGTAGCTCAAACCCTTCCCTAAACCTACCCATCTGTATATTATAAAAAAAAACAGGATATAACAGGCAGATACGACTGCATACATAATTTATTCAGAAAGTACAAATATCCCAAGTGTTCCGAGGCCAAACGATTGATTTGTGTGAAGAAAATCCCCAAAAGCGATCAGTAACGTCTGATAAAATGTAGGCAGAGTAACGTATTTCCAATGAGCCTGGGTTGAAATAAAATGTTAATCAAAATATTAATCAAAATGCTGAACAAATGTCAACATACGTAGGTTATTCCGCGAAAACACCAGTCTTAACTCGGGGAGAACTGACTTCAAAATCTTTTTAAAGAATAACTGTAAAGTGTGTCAGAAAAAAGAGAAGTGAGTTCTGAGAAAAGCTTAAACATCTTTTGATGGCAGAGTCCACTTGGTTTACTGTGTCAGATGTAATGAAACTCAGACACATCTATGAGAGATTTAAGTCTCCAAATACTGCAGTTATTTTTTCAAGAAGGCGGGCATGAGAATGAGAAGTGATAGAGAAGCTGATTGTGTGTTCGGTCACTGTTCTCAAGCTCTCTGAGCCTCTGATGGAGTTTATTTAAAGATACAGCATCATTCAACACTAACTCATATCAACACACACACATCGGATTCATCTCAACTACTTGCATGGGTATAGATTATGCAGAGGACGTGTCTTCCCCACTTTTTATAACATTTTAATTTGTCCCCCGTATTCAAAAAACAAAAACAAAAAACAGAATAACTTTCATAAATAGCATATTAAGCAAATTAAGCAAAAATAAAAGCCATCAATTAGACAAAGTTCGGGAAAAAAATGGTATAACACTGACATATAACCCCCCCCCCACACACACACACACACACACACTTCCGAAACGATGGCTACGTCCTGATCACTTGAAATAAAGGAAGAAACAGCACTACAACAAAAACAAGCCAGAGTACATGTTCTGTACACACTGCCTCCATCTTTGACTTTATCACACAGATAAATGCATTATCAACCTCTGTATCTCATCAACACGCAACAATCACATTAAATCTGAACAATAAAGAATACGGTGAGACGGTTCATAGTCTCTCCTACACAACAATCATTATTTTATCCCATCTTCAGCCGAATACATTGCATTAGAAACAAACTAATCAGAAGATAATAAAATACTCACAGAGTAAGAGCGGCAGTGCAGCGGAGCCCATACTGTCACATTAATCGACTGTATAAACAGTGCTGAGCGCTAAAACAGACACTTCCTGTGTTCAAGCAGTCATTTCACACTTCAACAAGAGACGAGGAAGGAGGAGACAATACTCAGAAATACAATGAAGAAAGAGAAAAGAAAAGAGAGATCCATTCTAATATATTTAGATATTGCATTCACTTTTGATGTATGCAAGTTTTTACATCTCTGTTCATCTACTTGGGAAAAAAAAAGTTTCCCGGTATTTGTTGTCACACTGCCGCTGCCACCGCCACACACACACACACACACACAGACTGTGAATACAAAGTGAAACACCACGTGACATCAAATTCAGGCCACTCTTGTGCAAGCCCTTTCACACATTAACGCTGCTAATGCATAGCTGACCAATATTTTTTTTTCTTGTGTATTTATCTCATGTTTTTCCATTTGGCTTTAAACTCGTCTGATGCACAACATACAACAGTAAATTAAGATCAATTAAGTTTGGTTATTAGGAAGGGGTGTGTATAACTCAGTCAGGTGTTGTTGCATTCACTACAGGATCCGTCTCGACTCAGGAGGACAGAGTCAGGTTGATAGGAGTTTCTGGAATGGTTAGGAAACACAAACTATCTATAATGCTTACGAGAATACTTCTGGTCAAACATCATGAAATCGCAGCTGAGTAACACATGCTTTAGCAACAATTAGCATCAAGCTACACATCACAATTTATGAGATTATGTATTCAGTGGAAAATTAATCATGTCGCTTCATCTCGTTCAGTGTGAAAGGCCTTTAAGCGGCTCTTCTTGAGTTATCCTCTCCTAAACAATGCATTGTGGCCGGTGGCTGAGCTGGCGGCTCATTTTGGAGAAATTGTGAAAGGCTCATTTAAGGATTCGAAAGGAGTCGTTTAAGAGGCCAAAGGCCTCATCTTGAAAGCAGATGACAGTGTAAAAGCGTAAGACCGTAGACAAGATGACGACTGTAAAAGAAGATGGATGACAAACCTTGACTCTCTTCCATTGTAGAAGTGACTCAGAAGATTTATAAAGTGATTTTGGTTCAGATCAGATGGATTGACGATTGACCACAACAGGATTTAAACGTGTCCGTTTCTTCTCTAAACGGAGCTTAGATTCATCAGGAAAGTGACTACTTTTAGAAATGGGAAGTGGTTCATTCAGGCCTTCCTAAACACACACAGATGGGTTTGAAGGGGAAGTCAATGAAAATGGCGTGCACATTTCACTGTGAAGCTCTGCTTTTGTGATATTATGAAACTAAAGATGCAGAAAAGACAAATATTTCCTCTCTCTTCTGGTTAAAACCACAGAGCAGAAACAGAGCAGAAGTCAAACCACAACTTTGAGCTCCACTCTTTTGTTAGGCCTCTTAAACTAGAGACCTTCTCTCATATTCGCTCTGCAATGAGCAGCTACAGGTAACAACACGTCTTCAAACTTCAGCTGAAAGAAACATCTGCAACACGTGGAAATGTAAGTTAGGGGATCAGCTGTAACTCTGAACTTTTCATTTTCTACCACTAAATATGAATGGCTAGAAACAACCCACAAAATACTGTGACTTCCGCTACACGGTGCCTATACCAAACCACACCAACTGAGAGAAATGACTGCAGAATGAGAACATTAAGGCGATTTATATTATAGGGCTGCTATATATATATATATATATATATATATATATATATATATATATATATATATATATATATATATATATATATATATATATATATATAATATGTTGTAATAAATGTTACTATAACAGTGGTCCAAGATATTTTTTCCTCTAGTTGGAAAGGTCACAAACTGGTACAATTTGGGAATACTCTTCTGCAGATTACAATGGTTAAATCTCCCAGGATAATAAAAGCAGCGTCAGGATACATGTTCTCATACATCTCAATTTTTTTAGTGCAGCCTCCTCCTCATGCAGAGGTGGGGATGTATACAACACTCACAACGATACACTGCAGTTCTCTAGGTAAGTAAAAGGGTCTAAACCTTACAGTTAAAAACTCCATGTCATCAGAACAATGCTGTGAAATTACCTTACAAGCTGTGGTAAAATCTGGTTGTCAGGAACCATCCCTACTTGGGCCTGGCCTGGTATCACACCGATATCCCGAAGGATTTCCGGAAAGGAGTCCAGTAAACTAATGTCAAACAGTCCATTTTGATAACTCTCTCTAAGCTGTTTCAGGGCCTCTCGATCATATTTTATGTTTGTGTGTCCAACTGCCTTAACATGACGCACAAGTACAAACGATAATACCAAAAACAATACAAATTTGACTCGGAGAGCTCTGCAACGTCGCACACAGAGGAGCGCCATGAGCTTGTGTACGATTCGCTGCTCTCTAGGTACGCATTTTGTTGCATCTCGCATTTCGCCGGTTTCAGCGAGACGAACGGCCTGTTTGAGTTTAAATGCAGTTTTCAATAAATTGCCTTCTCTCTATTTTTTTGTCTCTTGCTCCGGTTTCTTCTTTTGGCATTTTGAAGCAGCACACACAACCCGGTTATGATCCACAAGTGCGAAATGTGTAAAACTTGCAATGCATCCCCTGGTCTTAAGATTTTGTTCAGGAGTGCATAGTGTGGCATGGTGAGAGGTACAGTGTATAAACAATGTGTGGGTTGCTTCACAAAGTGAATCCAGGCAGAGATAAAGCTACTGGTTTTCTTTTTAATCATCAAATCAAAACTCCAAAACTTACAATCATACAGTTTCTCTCTATATTTTCTAACAAAAAAAATAAATAAAAAACAGACATTCTCTCTTTCCCCAGCTCATTAACAGCTTTTCTCCTTCACTCTGCCTCCACTGCTGAAGAACCTGGTAATTGTAGTCCGGGACCAGGTGGCCATCTTGGTTTGTAGTCCCCATTGCTGCAACCATCTATGTAGATGGCACAAACCTTCCCTGTACGACACACCCTCTCACTATGCTACAATATATCACATGATGATCAAATAAACAGCAAGCTTATTTAGAGGTACAAAATATAAAAATATGGTTTATCTGTACACACACAAATATATACATATATATATATATAGCAGAGGAGTTGATGCAGCTACTGACACAACACTGTCAAACTCGGCACCAGAGTGCAAAACTCTGTTGCAGTATAAGCTAAAACATGTGGTTAAAGTGTTCCTGGAAACAAAACAAACAGCAAAGTGACAACAGGCCTTGGCCGTGTAAAACCACACGTGATGAGATAGCAACAGCTCGGGTGTTGGTCCCATTTAGGGAACTCTGGTGTGTGAGCGGCCCTTGGTGTGTGAGCAGCCTCACGTGTGTGTGATGGCTTCTATAACTGATTTTCATTTATCTTTGCAAATGTTGCCATGATAGCACAATAATGGCTCCTTTATGTTATTATGCAAATACAATTCTTTGTTAATATGGATATGAGAATTAGAATGTTTTATTGATGAAATCTGAAGTATCTGTCTGCATATATGTTTGTATCAGTTAACCATTAAACTATTCTGCTTCAAGCCTGATGTCTCACCTTATGGTGTGTTGACATTTATAAATGACACATTTAACAAATAATAATAGGCTAATATTCAAACCAAAAAAGGAAGAAGTTGAAGAACAAGGAGGATAGAAACAGTGAGGGTTACCTCAACAATTTGTCAAAGGAACTCTTTTTTTTTCCTGACCTGGTTCAAGCTCAGACCGGTGCATAACGTTTTGCTACGTTCCCTTCTGAGGGAACTCCCACTGCATTGTAAGAACAACACTTATGGGGAATGCCCCCAGCATTACGGTTCTGAAGCATGAATGACACTAAGACCAATCCTGATTGGTGCTACGTCATGACGTAGTATGAGACAGCATACCCGGAAGTATAAAGGGACACCATTTGACAACAGCGCTAGCCCTCTAGCTCTTCAGCAGTGGTCTGTTGTGTGTGTGTGAATCTGAGACTGAGAGTATTTCTAGTTCAGTAAAATAAGAGTGAAAGATGACGAGTAAACCGTTCAAGAATTGTGTGCACCCCTGCCCTCTTTACATTACGGGTGAGGACACGCACTCTATGTGTGTGAACTGTTTGGGAGTGCAGCAGGCTCGGTTAGCTCTCGAGGGAGCTAGCTGTGAGCACTGTGAAGCACTTTCCATTAGAGTGCTGCACTCCTGCCTGGCCATGTTTGACAAGGCCAGCCAGGCTTGCGTTCCCCGCGGTTCGGGTCCTGCGTTCCCCAAGGGGGCGCGGTGGCTTAGATCGTGGGGATCACAGCAGTAAATGGCTGCTGAGATTGGGACTGCTGAGGCACTTTTCCAATCATCATCAAGTAGTTCTGATGCCCTTCCTCCCCGTGCAGAAGCCCACAATGTTTGAGCTGTTTGCTTCTGAGCATGTGCTCAGCATCAAGGCGGGTGACGTTAAGGCTCACTCGTCACCTCACGTGCCCGTTCATGAGGAGCTCATTGACTCGTGACTTGTGTTGTGACTGGTTGTGAGTCGTGCGGTGGCCAGAATAAACATCAGCTGGCCATCAGAACTGCAGGAAGTGACAGTAGAGAGAAGTAAGCTTGTTGAGCGCTACCTGCTCCACAGATCACAACCTCAATGCCTCAATGCCAGGGTATGCCATTTTTACATAACGAGTTATGTAAATCCTGGAACAAACCACACTCCTCCCTCCTCTCTAATCCAACAGTGTTGGATTACAGCAATATCTAGGGGGTGGGAGAGAATGGTTATGGGATGATGCCGCGGGTGGAGGAGGCTTTGGCCATTTATCTTTCTCCCAATGTGGCATCCTCCCTGAAAACCCCGGTGCTGCCCACCAAACCGGTGCTGCCCACCGGCATATAAGGCGGAAGCTCGAGCTGGTGCAAGTCTGCATACCATGGCTCTATTAAAGGCATATCAGGCCAACCTATTAAAAGACTTGGATGAAGGTGAGGGACCCACACCTGAGGATGTGGCTGAGCTCCGCAGAGCAACAGATTTGTCTCTCTGTGTCACCAGGGAGACAGCCCGCGCTGTGGGCCGCTCCATGTCAGCTATGGTGGCCACGGAGAGACATCTGTGGTTGAATCTGTCGGACATCAGGAAGATGGAAAAAATCTTTCCTCCTTGATGCTCCTCTTTCGCCTTCTGGCCTTTCGGCGATGCTGTCAAAATTATTTTCGACAGGTTTCAGGGCCGACCAGCCCTAGCTGTCATCAAGCTCCTCATACCAGTAGGCACAAAATGAGAGCGTCACCTCGCCAGGGAGGTAGGCAACAGAGGTGGCGTTCTCGCCCAAAGCCGGCTCAGCAGCAGGATGACCTGAGGGCCGTCCTTCAGGCTATAGCCCTATTCGGACGGGATTAGATTAACATGGGGACATGGGGATAAAGTCATTTTACCTTAGGACGTCTGTAATATTAATGGCCAATTCGCACGGGATAAGACATCTCAGTAAAACTAGCAGAAGTGGGAGGAGTAACTCGCTTTACGCACCTCCTTGACGTCATGTGCGCATGACCTTACCGTTATAACGTGAGCAAACACACAACCTGAGCGCCAGTCTGAACTCCGTCTCCAATATATATGTGTGTTTTAATAAACAGTTAGGTCCAGTTTAACGATTCTGATTGGATTATGTTGGTAATAGACACTTTCCTAGAGCTAAAATAAGTGTTGTGCCTCTAATAAGTGCTTTTGATCTTCTTTTTGCTTTAAATGATATGCGGAAAATACTGGAAATTTTCCACAGATTTGTCCCACCACCTACAACGCAAGCGAATGCTTCAAGCGCCTCGAAGGTTGCAAAATGCGCTTTTTAAAAAAATTTTAAACAGGAAATGACGGAATTTTACCATACATTTTTACAGCAGGTCTATTCGAATGGGATTAGTATTACCCGAGGTCATTTTTCCAGACCTTTTTACAGAAGGTAAAAGTCTCGGTAATCTTTACTGACATTAGCCCTATTCGGACGGGATTAGATTAACATGGGGACATGGGTGTAAAGTCATTTTACCTCAGGACGTCTGTAATATTAATGGCCAATTCGCACGGGATAAGACATCTCAGTAAAACTAGCAGAAGTGGGAGGAGTAACTCGCTTTACGCACCTCCTTGACGTCATGTGCGTATGACGTTACCATTATAACGTGAGCAAACACACAACCTGAGCGCCAGTCTGAACTCCGTCTCCAATATATATATGTGTTTTAATAAACAGTTAGGTCCAGTCTAACGATTCTGATTGGATTATGTTGGTAATAGACACTTTCCTAGAGCTAAAATGTGTTGTTCCTCTAATAAGTGCTTTTGATCTTCTTTTTGCTTTAAATGATATGCGGAAAATACTCAGATTTTCAACAGATTTGTCCCACAACCTACAACGCCACCGAATGCTTCAAGCGCCTCGAAGGTCGCAAAATGCGCTTTTTTTTTTAACTTTTAAACAGGAAATGACGGAATTTTACCATGCATTTTTACAGCAGGAGATTCGAATGGGATTAGTATTACCCGAGGTCATTTTTCCATACCTTTTTACAGAAGGTAAAAGTCTCGGTAATCTTTACTGACATTAGCCCTATTCGGACGGGATTAGATTAACATGGAGACATGGGTGTAAAGTCATTTTACCTCAGGACGTCTGTAATATTAATGGCCAATGCGCACGGGATAAGACATCTCAGTAAAACTAGCAGAAGTGAGAGGAGTAACTCGCTTTACGCACCTCCTTGACGTCATGTGCGTATGACGTTACCGTTATAACGTGAGCAAACACACAACCTGAGCGCCAGTCTGAACTCCGTCTCCAATATATATATATATATATATATATATATATATATATATATATATATATATATATATATATATATATATATATATATATGTGTGTGTTTAAATAAACAGTTAGGTCCAGTCTAACGATTCTGATTGGATTATGTTGGTAATAGAAACTTTCCTAGAGCTAAAATGTGTTGTGCCTCTAATAAGTGCTTTTGATCTTCTTTTTGCTTTAAATGATATGCGGAAAATACTCAGATTTTCCACAGATTTGTCCCACCACCTACAACGCCACCGAATGCTTCAAGCGCCTCCAAGGTCGCAAAATGCGTTTTTTTTTTTTTTACTTTCAAACAGGAAATGACAGAATTTTACCATTCATTTTTACAGCAGGTCTACTATGGCATACACATACTATGGCATGACGTAGCACCAATCAGGATTGGTCTTAGTTTCATCCATGCTTCAGATGCGTAACGCTGTGGACGTTCCCCATAAGTGTCATTCTTACAAAGCAGTGTCTCGTTCCCTTCTCAGAACAAGGGTTATAGTCATAACCTGAGACGGTTTCCGGGTTAAAACGGTGTGTAATGGGTTAGATAAAAAAAAAAAAATAAATAACAATTAATTAAAAAGCAGCAACTGTTTACCCCGTTGCTTTGTAACGACGGCGAGCATGAAGGTGGCAAAATGAAGCATTGGAAAATGAGTGTTGAAATCACAAACATGTCAACTCCAAATTTGCTTTGCAAAATGTACATTATGAACTAATTCATTAATGCATGGCTGTGAGAAAAAATATAAAATAAATACACAAAGCCACATGCGTGCAAGACAACAGAAAACTGACAGATGTCTAAACCTGATCTAAACCCGTGTCACTAATGCCTAAAGGTACGTTCATGTTAAGTCAATGTAATGGCGCGTTGATGCGTGTCTGGAGGTCCTGTGGCGCGAGGGAAGCGTTTTGCACGACGCGATTCCACGTCATTCGTGCGAATAACACAAATTGAGCGTCTTGCGCGATATGCGCGAGTGGTGCTTTTTGTGCATTCACGGGTTTGAAGCGAATTCGCGTCTACGCCCGGGTTGAAAAATTTGAACTTTGCCGTCAATTCGCGCCACGTTAACCAATGAGGAGCCTGCTTGCTGCTGTCACGTGGTAAAGTAACGTGATGAGAAACCCTGCATATAATTAAAGAATACTGATATTTTGTCAATAAATGTAGCTTTAATGCTTTTCAGTTGATAATGTAGTTCTTTAAAGCTAAAATATGTGGTTTACTTATAAAGACAGTGCCTATTTAAAAGAATACTCTTGCATTTTTGGAGTTGTGGGATCCAGGCAATCTCCGGGCAACTCAGCGCTCATTAACCCCGGCGAGAGCAACCTTTCCTCGGCCAGTCCTTCTGGCGTTTGAGGACATATTTCACCTGGTGCGTCTATTTCGCTTCAAATGCTCGATTTCTATGTGCGTCCAATTTTGCTGCAGACACGTGAATGGAGTAAAAATGTTTATGCGTCAAACTAGACGCTCAATTTGCGTTTGGTGTGAACGCAGCACAATAGCTCATCATAACTGGATTTTAGGCTTCTGACAAATGTTTGTTAAAGGGTCATGAAACCCCCTGTTCAGCAACAGTCAGTTCTCACCACAGTTTTGTGGTGAGGCGTTTTAACACAGGCGTGGTTTAGCGGCAGAGTGCAGGGGGGGTGAGGGGGGACTGACAGGTGACAGCCAGGGGCGTCACACCCGTGGGGGATGTGGGTGTTTTAACACCCACATCCCCTCCCCTCATTATTTTCACCAGCAGAAGGGGCTGTAAGATACGCTGACTCTACTTGGCCGTGCGCTCGCCAGTCACTCCTACTACTTCATGAAGAATGTAACGGAGAGCAGTGCACCATTATCGTCAAATATTAAACAAAACATCATTAAACACTTTTCAAGGTAGTAACATACTAACTATTCATGTTAAATTAAAGTAATAATGTTGGCATGTATTTTATAACAAAGCCTCGACTGGGTCTGGGATTGTTTTGTCCCCAAAGGTTCTGCAGTCACAATACAGTGATTACATCTACAGGTCCTTCTCAAAAAATTAGCATATGTGATAAAAGTTCATTATTTTCCATAATGTAATGATAAAAATTAAACTTTAATATATTTTAGATTCATTGCCCACCAACTGAAATATTTCAGGTCTTTCATTGTTTTAATACTGATGATTTTGGCATAAAGCTCATGAAAACCCAAAAATTAAATAATAGACCAATAAAAGAAAATTGTTTTTAATACAAAAAAAGTCAACCTTCAAATAATTATGTTCAGTTATGCACTCAATACTTGGTGGGGAATCCTTTTGCAGAAATGACTGCTTCAGTGCGGCGTGGCATGGAGGCGATCAGCCTGTGGCACTGCTGAGGTGTTCTGGAGGCCCAGGATGCTTCGATAGCGGCCTTAAGCTCATCCAGAGTGTTGGGTCTTGCGTCTCTCAACTTTCTCTTCACAATATCCCACAGATTCTCTATGGGGTTCAGGTCAGGAGAGTTGGCAGGCCAATTGAGCACAGTAATACCATGGTCAGTAAACCATTTAGCAGTGGTTTTGGCACTGTGAGCAGGTGCCAGGTGGTGCTGGAAAACCAAATCTTCATCTCCATAAAGCTTTTCAGCAGATGGAGGAATGAAGTGCTCCAAAATCTCCTGATAGCTGCATTGACCCTGCCCTTGATAAAACACAGTGGACCAACACCAGCAGCTGACATGGCACCCCAGACCATCACTGACTGTGGGGACTTGACACTGGACTTCAGGCATTTTGGCATTTCCTTCTCCCCAGTCTTCCTCCAGACTCTGGCACCTTGCGAATTTGAAGGTATCCCAGTTATAATCATAAAAGGTACCGCCCCAGTGACAGCTTTTTTTAAACCTTTTTTTCTAATAGTGTAGAGAGGAAGTAACTTATCTTGGAATCAATATGTAAAAAATCAGCCAGATAGAGCATGCGCACACACACAAACACACACACACACACACACACACACACACACACACACACACACACACACACACACACACACAAACACACACACACACACACACACACACACACACACACACGACACTTTCATCAAGACCTATTAAAAAGCTATAGCAATCTCATGTCATTAAATACGATAAACAGTGATTCTGCAGATCTGCGTCTTCCTTATCCCGTTAAAAAACATATTACAGTGTGTAACCATATTCTGTCCGTTCGAAAACCAGTAACCCTTATCAAAGTGTTAGGAATATCTGGTCCGTCTATGTTTATAAATGTTTTAAAAATGGTTTCTTAAAGGTTTACAAACATTATTTAATCATTACTCGATACACATTATATTATTTTATATAATATTAATTATATTATATTATATTATATTATATTATATTATATTATATTATATTATATTATATTATATTATATATATTTAGGGGGCCTACATGTCCATTTTGCTTGGGGCCCCAAATTCCTTCAAACGGCCCTGATTATAAGCATAAAGATAAGCTATGGTTTATTATTCAAAATCTTATTTAAATGTGACTCTGAGGTTAACAAACTCCCCATCCAGTTATCATATTTTCAAAGTCAGGCTCTTCTATGTTGGCTTCTTATATACGAAACCAAATGTAAATGGTCTGATAGGATTCCCAGTATCACCCATTTCAAGCTGACATGAAGATTTATTTCGAAATTTTCGGACTCTCAAACCGCAAAGCAATACGAACTTACAAATAATTCAACTCATCTTCTTTAATTTGACTACACATATAGGCTACCCTTATTTTTCGTGTCATTTTTTATGTACTTAAGAGGCTAGTCATAAACATTTACATAAGAACTAATAATAATAATAATAATAATCAAACATTACGAAATAAAATAAATGAAGAAAAAAAAAATCATACACTAAAAGGATTGGCTGGAGGGGGGGGGTGAGCTGGGGAAGTTCACTGATTGGCTGGGAATGTTTCTATATTTTAGCCAATAGGAGACTGGCACGCGTTGTTTTATAACTCATCTCACAACGGGCAAAGGTATTTCTCTTCTTACAAACGTTACTTCGCATTAGCAATGAGCGGAAGAGGCAAAACCGGTGGTAAGGCTCGCGCCAAGGCCAAGAGTCGCTCTTCCAGGGCGGGACTGCAGTTCCCCGTCGGCCGTGTCCACAGGCTTCTCCGTAAAGGCAACTATGCCCAGCGCGTCGGTGCCGGCGCTCCGGTTTATTTGGCCGCTGTCCTCGAGTATCTCACCGCTGAGATCCTGGAGTTGGCTGGAAACGCCGCTCGGGACAACAAGAAGACCCGTATCATTCCTCGACACCTGCAGCTGGCGGTGCGCAATGACGAGGAGCTGAACAAGCTTCTGGGTGGGGTGACCATCGCTCAGGGCGGCGTGCTGCCCAACATTCAGGCCGTGCTGCTGCCCAAGAAGACCGAGAAGCCCGCCAAGTCCAAATAAATACACCAAAGCTTTTAGCAACTCAAAGGCTCTTTTAAGACAGGGTATCCGCGGGGTCTTGAAAAGTCTTAAAAGGTGATAAATCAATTTTGGGAAAATTAAGACCCTTATAAAGTATTAAAAAGTCTTATCACGGCTTTATAAAGTCTTAAATTTTGAAAGTATTTTGTTCAAGCTTTGTCAAAAGAGTTTGACTCCAAAAAGTATTTATGAATATATTTATTTTCATCCCCATAAGTATTAAAAAACAACGGGGCGCTCAGTCTGAGATCGGCTCGGAGCGCGCGCGCCACGGATGGAAATAAGCACTGCCACCAGCCAAATGCGGCTGATTTAGAGTTGTGGTGGGTAAACTCGCTTCACCTACCGAGCTGTTTCACCTCTTTGTAAACTTTGTTCAATGCATGCCAGTGCTGCCGTATGTGCGCATATAACCAGTCGTTTTCTCCGTCATCACTCGCGTGAAGACGCGCTGTGAGACTCGCGCGCGCTAAGAGAAGATCTGACGCTGTGCATCATCCGAGAGCGCGCGCGAGTCTCACAGCGCGCAAATATTGAGTTCTCTTTCAAGTCTTGCGCTTAAAAGGACAAACTCACACAAGAAGTATGTCAACATGTCCATCTTGATGAGTATCCTAGCAGACATAGTCTGAATATGCCTTAAGTGAACTGTATAGTATGCACAGTCGAGAAAGACGAGCATACACCTGCCTCAGGTCTTAAAGGTGCAGTAGCCTTTACTGCTGCCTGAGTGATGTCCTTATATTTAGTTTGACATTAAACAATGCTCTTGATTGAATAGCTTTTGTAAGTTTAATAAGGATTAATCTTTCATTTAAACAGTTAAATATGCAGTTATTTTACATTTGATTACTTCATTCAATTTCTGTACCTTTCTGCAGGCCAGTAGGCCTGTACATTATTATTTAATGTACACATGAGTGAGGTCGAGTTAAACATTCTAGTTTGAATTTTATTTTTTCGGTTTTCGGCTTTTGTTTCTTCTTTTTTTGTTTCGGCCAAGAATTGTGATTTCGGTGCATCCCTACTGACAATGTTCTGCTCGGTGTGTTGTCAACACGCTTCAAAGATGCCAGAACGAATAGTTTCATTCTTGGGACTAAAAACCATAAAACTGGAAGCCCTAAAAGACCACAAATCATCGTGAAAATGTCAGTATTTCATTGAGACTTGAGATTAAATAAACTGCCCAAGTATTGTAGAGCTTGTAGTATTTGTTAAAAACAAAAAAGTGGCTGGTAAAAACATGGAGTGGTAGACTTTTAAAAAAGTAAATTTCCATCCCTGGCGAGCGCAGTCTACGGGTGACGTCATGTATTTGGCGAAATGCGCAGTTAGTGTCGCCCACCATACGTTGTAAAACAGATAAGCAATATAAACAATACAAAATTTTCCTATGATAGATATTTTAAGTTTACATTCGACTACAA
Organism: Pseudorasbora parva; assembly: GCF_024679245.1. Classification (NCBI taxonomy): domain Eukaryota; kingdom Metazoa; phylum Chordata; class Actinopteri; order Cypriniformes; family Gobionidae; genus Pseudorasbora; species Pseudorasbora parva. Next base: position 63,052,991 of record NC_090172.1, on the reverse strand, counting down.
CTGTTTATTAAAGGTTTGTTGCCGATTAGAACTTAAAAGTGCGATGAGGTCTTAAAATATTTTGAGAAGGTCTTTAAAAAGTCTTAAAAAGGTATTGAAATTAACTTCAGGACTCCTGCATATACCCTGTAAGAGCCACACAATTTCTCATAAAGAGTTATTCTTTAATTCATTCACAATTTAATAAGTTAACCACATTTTTGTGTCGTCCATAATTCAAAAAATTAAAGCAATTTTAATGTAGTGTATTTTAAGTTTTATGTACGTGTGTATAATTTGAAAGGACCAAATAAAGTGCGTACATATACAAAACAATGTCAGTAAGTTAGTGATTAAAAAATAGCCCTATTACTATTAAGCTATTGCGAAAATATAAGAAAACAACTCGTCTGTGAGATGTTTTATTAATTTACTTTACACCCGCCCATGATTGTGGTTTCAACCAGGTCCGCTAGCTGACTATAAACTCCTCCTCTCCAGTGTTTGTTCTTTATTCAGTTGTTGTGAATTGAAGAGTATCTGTCGACATGTCTGGAAGAGGAAAGGGCGGTAAAGGACTCGGGAAAGGAGGCGCTAAGCGGCACCGAAAGGTTCTCCGCGATAATATCCAGGGAATCACTAAACCCGCTATTCGGCGTCTTGCTCGGCGTGGCGGCGTCAAGCGTATTTCTGGCCTGATCTATGAAGAGACTCGCGGTGTGTTGAAGGTGTTTCTGGAGAACGTCATTCGTGATGCTGTTACCTACACTGAGCACGCCAAGAGAAAGACCGTCACCGCCATGGATGTGGTGTACGCGCTGAAGCGACAGGGACGCACCCTGTACGGGTTCGGCGGTTAAGAGATTCACGGAGAAGATAAACACCAACGGCTCTTTTAAGAGCCACACACACTTTCACACTTAGAGCAAGTTTCCAGGTGGTGAATTAATTTGTTTAATGGAGATGTGTCAATATTATTATAAGTTAGACACTACATTTTAATAATATTAAGCGTCCCTGCTCATTGTAATATATTGACGACAGGAGACCGCTTGTGATTTAACTAAACCGTGCAAACTTTAAGGACGTTGCAGTGGGTTTTGGGTCTTATCCAAACGGTCGTTTGAACTTTGCGTGTCTGTTTTACATCATCGGAACTTTATGTCGACTTCATTGCTCTTGGGAGATGAGGGGTGCGAGTGTGCGCGGTCCACTGCTGGATTAAATTTGTGTATCCGCTCGTCTGTTGTCAATCTTTTTATTTTTGGGTCTGTTATTTATATCAAGGTCTGACGTCCTGTAGAAAGTTATTAAACCCCTCCGCACCCATTCATCTATAATTGCCACATTGGCTAACAATCCCTGGAAGAAAAGATTATTTTAACTTTTCTGTAAAAATAAAGGACAAATAAGTATATGAAATGTGTGTCTTCCAATGTATACAATATGGTCTATGAAGAATAAAGATATGTGAATGTGCTGTTTATATTAAGTAAACATAGTTGCTTCTGAATCTAAATTAGCATTATTAAATTGAAACAATATATTATCGAGGTATGCAAAAGGCCTGGAATTATTTAACTTGTTAATTTCTAAAAATGCAGGAAAATCCAATAATAACCAACTGCAGAACCGCAGAACCCATATACGTCACTCACAACGGTCTGAGGACAACAGCGCCACGCCACAGTCTCATGCCGGAAGTGGGCGGAGTTAACGAAAACTAAACAATCGGCACGGCGGAAGAAGAGAGCACGGTAAACAGCTGTTTTGTGTTGTGGTTTTAATCTATCAAGTTTATTTGTGTTTTTGATCCATCGTTGTTAATACTTTATACAGAACGTGGCTCTATTTTTTTCTAATGTGCTCTGCTTTACGATGTCTATCGCGTCTGTTGATATGGTCTTGGTTTAAGTAACATAATTGTTTGTGATTTTACTTTGTTGTTGGCGCCATATTTTTTATTTGCTTTTATCTGATACTGACCAGTGTTTTATGTGTTTTTCCCACTAATTTATAGAGGCATTACGATTTGGAGAGGATCAGCTTAACTTCATGTACATCAATGCAAGACATTCTGCAACAGTTTCTACTGCCCAGTGTTTTAAACTGACCAGATGGCACAGTACACCTTCAAATTCACTTCAAAAAGCAGCTGTCCATGGAGGTATGAAGATTTTGAGTTATTTGTTTATACACAGTGGCAAGAAATAGTATTAGTAATATTAGTTGGTTATAAAGTTTCAAGTGTATATATATATATATATATATATATATATATATATATATATATATATATATATATATATATATATATATATATATATATATATATAGTGCTTAAGCTAACAAAATACAAACACTATTTCATGTGTTTGAATGTTAAAATTAAATTAAATACACAACCAAGCATTATATATATCTGTTTGATTTTGTTGCAGTAAATTGATAATCAGAATGTCACCCAGGATAATGGAAGCTGATCAAAAACAAGGTTAGTTTTAAAAGGCTCTAATAAAGACATAAGCTACTTATACAGATAGTGTGTTGTTATATGTCACATTTTCCAGGAATGTTCTATTCTATAATGTTCGATTGTTTTAGACTGTTCCACAACAGTTGGATGGCTCTATTGACAGTAGGATCTTCATGTTAAGGGTAAGAAAAAGAAGGGAAAGGTAAAACTTTTTTTAAATACAAGCTTCCCTTCATTAGGATAAAATACAGGCTCAAAAAAAAGGGCTTTTCACACTTGAAATAGTAAACTTAGTAGTAAAGATTGTGTATACAGAATCCTGGGTTATCTTGCTTCATGTTTCACACTGATCATCATTTACCCGAGATGAACAATTAATCCTGGGATTCATCCACTGCCGTTCCACACTGTACTTTAATAAACCACGGGATAACACATGTTCAGTATCAGGGTCACTGACAGACACTGCACTGCACACAATATGTTTTCATAAATGCTCAAGCTTTGCATGTCCTTGTATTACAAGTTTATCCTGAATGGATATTTCAGACTATACATTAATTTAAATGGTCTCTTCTTCGCTGCAATTGCGTTTTCTGTTTGCATTTGATGTTTTTCCTCTTCAATGCTGACTTTATTATTTATATAGAGTGCACAGTGTTTCAGTGACTGTCCAAAGCATGTAAATATAAAAGTGTGAAATGTTACTTTACCTGAGGTTAAAAGTGTGTTTAGAATGACGATAAGCTCAGTGTGAGAAGCCCTATGAAGTGCTTGCCTTTGATTTCTGTATACATTTTGAACTGAAAATGGTTAATTAATTTGATTGTGACAGGGTATAATTTATGTCAGAAATATAGACATGAGAAACTGAATTTCACAACTTTATTATACATCCTGACACACGATATTGTTAAAACACTTCCAACATGTCATCCTATTTTTTTGTACCCTTGTCTCATGAAGGAGCCACGGATCACAGAAGACTCTGGAACAACCAAAAGTGTTCAACAGTTTAGTGGAAGAGCCCTGATTTCTGAAATTTGAAAGTGGAAGACTAGGAAAAAGCCCTTCAACTTTCACAGGCTGAATGGTTGACCGACAGCTGGCCAAAGAGACAGTTGTCAGTGTTTATAGAGGTCACTTTTATTTTAGATTTAATTTGTCATGTACCTGCTGTGCAATAACTTTCAACTTAGTTCAATTTATTCCCCTTGGTCTGATTGTGTATTTTTTAAGGCAAACCCAAGCTAGTATATGATGCCTTTGCTACTTAAGGGGATTTTTAAGGAACATTTTATAAAATTAAACAATTTCTGTGTTTTGGGGTTTGATTAATCTGAATCCTGCATAACAGTGTAGAATTGTGTAATGTATATAAAGTACTATGAAAAAAAGGTTTATTCTGAGATGCTTGAGTAAAAATAAAATTGTCATAAAAATAAATGTTCAAATGCTCAATCTTTGTTTTCATTTTTTGTGTGTTAAGATTTGTGTTCAGTTTATCTAATATAATATTTAAGACATAATATAAATAAAAAATAATAATAATAGCAACTTTTTACTTTTAAAACCTTACAATGTTTTTTTTAATAAATACATTTTTTACGTAAATTATTTTATTTTGTATTAATATCCAGTATTGTTTATTTTAAAACATATTTATATGATTTAACTATGAGTGAGTATATCTATCTAGCCTATCTATCATCTCTCTATCTATCTTCAATTGGAACTTATTAATTAAATACTTAACATTATTAACATCGTTTAAACTTTGGGCTTGAAACGCTCCAAATAGAGCAATGTATACTAAGATAAATCAGCTTCGCCCACTTCCGGCATGAGACTGTGGCGTGGCGCTGTTGTCGCCCTCAGACTGTTGTGAGTGACGTATATGGGTTCTGCGGTTCTGCAGTTAGACCTCGATGGGCGTGATTAACATTTTAAAGCTTCTGATTGGCTCGCCTGCGTCACGGAGCGTTTAATGTGGCCAATGAAATCAGTCTATGGGTTGAAGACTCCCAATCACAGAGGCCGTTCTTCTCTTCTTATATTAGCATAGGGCAGAGCATAAAAACCCGCCTGTAGTAACTCAGCTTTATTGTTCTTTGAGTTTCATTGAACGAAGCATCATGCCTGAGCCAGCGAAGTCCGCGCCCAAGAAGGGCTCGAAGAAGGCCGTCACTAAAACCGCCGGCAAGAGCGGAAAGAAGCGCAAGAGGTCCAGGAAGGAGAGCTACGCTATCTACGTGTACAAAGTCCTGAAGCAGGTTCATCCCGACACCGGCATCTCCTCCAAGGCGATGGGAATCATGAACTCTTTCGTCAACGACATCTTCGAGCGCATCGCCGGTGAAGCGTCTCGTCTCGCTCACTACAACAAGCGCTCCACCATCACATCGAGAGAGATCCAGACCGCCGTGCGTCTGCTGCTGCCCGGGGAGCTGGCCAAACACGCCGTGTCTGAGGGCACAAAGGCTGTGACCAAATACACCAGCTCAAAGTAAAGCCGCTCTCAGCTCAACACACACAAAGGCTCTTTTAAGAGCCACACACACTGTCTTTCTAAAGAGTTTGTTTTCCTGCTCTGATTTGTACAACGGTTTAATGAGTAACAGTGTAAAAAGCTCAGTATGCATGAAACTGCATTTCACTCCCCCTTTTAATGGGTAACAGTGATGCGCGGGTTGATCCTCAATGGGCAGGTGCTGCGGTTACGAGTCATCAAACTATTAATGCTATTCGGGTCGTGGTCGTTTGAAACAGATGCCAAAAAAACCTTTGCAATTTATATAGTTGGCTACTAGACACAATTTACCACGAAGAACATCGCCGATGAGGATCCTCTGCTTCCAGCAGCAGTGAGCGCACATTCAGCTCCGCATCTCGAGAAGAAACCTCAACCTCAACCCACGGACGGCTGGTTCAATATTATTTCCACACAGCGCGAGGAAAGCTAAACATAAGTGGGCTAATCAGTTAAGGCGACCAACGGCACATTATAGTCCTTTTAACCCCTTTCCTGAGGCGGGACAAAATGCCCGATTGGCGATTTCCCAACACGTTGAGCTGAGCAATGCCATTATAATAGGCTACTTTAAACCCTTTAACTCTCACCCCTAGAAGGAGCCAATGAGAGAAATATTTTTCTTACAATTCTTATTATTGAACATGAAAAATGACCTCAGGTGTTTTTTTGTAAAAAAAAAAAAGAAAAAATTTTAACTATAAGATTTTAAACTCTACCGTACAGTTAAGATGTCAGTTTATGGTAAATCTTATTTTACATTAACAGTAGTTTATGATGCTTTTTGAATGTTGAATGAAACATGTAACAATGTTAGTACAGTATATACTTATTGTACTATATATACAACCAATCAGGCATAAAATTATGACCACCTTCCTATATTATGTTGGTCCCCATTTTGCTGCCAAAACAGCCCTGACCCGTCAAGCCATGGACTCCACTAGACCCCTGAAGGTATGCTGTGGTATCTCAAATATTCCTAAACCATTTGTGCTTTGTGTCAGGAGCATTATCCTGCTGAAAGAGCCACAGCCACCAGAATGCCGTTTCCATGAAAGGGTGAACATGGTCTGCAACAATGCTGAGGTAGGTGGTATTGGCCAAGGTAACATCTACATCAGGGCAATTCAAATCTTACCCTGGAGGGCCAATGCGGTGCAGAGTTTAGCTCCAACCCTAATCAAACACACCTGAACTTGCTAATCAATGTCTTCAAGATCATTAGAAAATCACAGGTGGGTGTGTTTGATCAGGGTTGGAGCTAAACTCTGCACTGCATTGGCCCTCCAGGGTAAGATTTGAATAGCCTTGATCTACATGGATGGAGGACCCAAGGTTTCCCAGCAGAACATTGCCCAAAGCATCACACTGCCTCTGCCGGCTCGCCTTCTTCCCATAGGGCATCCTGGGGCCATGTGACACCCGGCCATCCAAGTGATGTAAAAGAAAGCGTGATTCATCAGACCAGGCCACATTCTTCCATTGCTCCGTGGTCCAGTTCTGAAGCTCACGTGCCACTGTTGGTGCTTTCGGCGGGGTCAGAGGTCACCCTGACTGGTCAGCGGCTATGCCGCCCCATACGCAACAAACTGAGATGCTCTGTGTATTCTGACAGCTTTCTATCAGAACCAGCATTAAATTCTGGAGCAGTTTGAGCTCCAGTAGCTCGTCTGTTTGATTGGACCACACGGGCCAGCCTTCGCTCCCCACGTGCATCAATGAGCCTTGGCCGCCCATGACCATGTCGCCAGTTCATCGCTGTTCCTTCCTTGGAGCACTTTTGATAGACACTGACCACTGCCAGTGGTATTGGCGGACCACCCCACAATAGCTGCAGGTTTGGAGATGCTCTGACCCAGTCCTCTAGCCAACACAACTTGGCCCTTGTCAAACTCGCTCAAATCCTTGTTTGCTACATATGCCCATTTTTCCTGCTTCTAACACATCAACTTTGGGGACAAAATGTTCATTTGCTGCCTAATATATCCCACCCACAAATAAGTGCTGTGATGAAGAGATAATCAGTGTTATTCATTTCACCTCATAATGTTATGCCTGATCGGTGTTTGTGTGAGTAATGCTATTATTATGTCTGCTTGATGAAAACAATACAATATCCCATTGGACATCCTCATAATCCACTCTCAGAAGTCCCTATTGTCACACTTGAGTCGGCGGCCACGCATACTTTTGGAACAATATGGCAAACAGGTGTTTACGTATTTTTCTTGTATTTTGCCATATTTTTATTGTTTGGACTCCACCCTACTAACTACATAATTATGGGTTGATTCCCTACTTTACTTATATCTTGTTTGACCCTATTATTTGATGACCGATCAGCAACCGACTGAAGTTTGCAAACTGATACTGTCACCTGAAAACTGAAACGTCCCATCCCTCCATGCCAAAATCAGACAGGGGTGGAGCAATAGAGCTGTAGAAGAATGTTGTCTCATCTCCTTCTTTTGACTGCATTTTTCAACACTCAAAGAAAGGTCTACCACGTGGTTGAGAAATCAGTTAGACCCGCAGTAATGTGAGTTTTGTATTTTCTGAGAGGGCGAGGGGGTTTTGTCTGGAGAGACACTTCGATAAACACATGCAGCATCTTGAAGAAAATGAAATGAATAAATTGATGAGCATTTATAAAAAAAAAGAAGAAATCTTTAATTCCTGTCTTTAATTATCTTTAATAAATCTTTAATCAGATTCATAAATGTTTAGATGTAGTTTCTCTTTATCTGAATAATTTGAAGGTCCTCTTTACTAGTGATCGACCGATATTGATTTTTTATTACCAATACCGATTATTTTGATGTTTATGTGCCGATAACCCGATATATAGAACCGATATTTATTTATTGTGTTATTTCAGTTTTTTACAATTACAGCAACAGCACTTAACTGCGCTTTTTAAACACTGTAATTTTTGCGGTTTCACTCCCTCACATACAGAACAAAAGACATCTACATCAATAAATAGTCTGAAAAAATTGGCTTTTTTTAAAATACAGTGCAGTCTTTTTAACATTAATGCTGTTTCAACTTTTTATTTATAAATGCAGCCATACTAACAACAGGCAAAATACATATATAAAGTCTAATGTTTTCAAATGGAGAACATAAATGAGAGTTGAGTCTGTCAAATCCCCATAACTAGGAGCGTAAATATAAGCATTCATTTTTTTAAACTACAGTTTTAAAAGGTTTATGTGTTTAATAGACTAAAGATTGAATATTCTCTGGAATTGTAATAGCTGTGATGTATTCGCGGGTTTGTTTCTTTTTCTTATCTCATCTAGTACGGTATCAAAATGAATGTTTGTGTATGTCTATGAAATGCTGACGACAGCGCTGTTTTCATCTCTGCGTTTAACTTACACATCTTGCAGAGATAGGCCTAATAATACATTTTCACGGAGCTGTAATTAATTAGATATTTATTATATAAATGTTATATAGCAGACGTTAATATAATTAGGAGTTTTAAACGAGTCGGTCTTACATACGGTGACTATCCTATGCTGGAGCAGCAACTCCGAGAGAGAATGCGACAGAGCATAAACAACACAGAGAGAGAAATAAGTTTAGCTCTTTCCAACATGCTCTCATTCATGGTGACCTAATAATTCATTTTCACCGAGCTGTAATTAATAAGATGTTTATTATATAAATGTTATATAGCAGACGATACAATAATTTAAGGAGTTTTAAAAGAGTCGGTCTTGTTTAGCCTACGGTAACGTTAGCATATTTGCTGGAGCAACAACTCGGTGAGTGAACGGCTGAATGCAACCGAGCATAAACACACAGAAAGAAAGAAATTCGGTGCTTTTACTTCCAACATGCTCTCATTCAAGGCTGTTTTGTTTCATTCATGTGAAGTTACGTCTTTATTGTGACATAACGAATTACCTGATGACTCTGTCAGTGAGTCGTCTCTACAGTACAGTGCCAAGTTTAAACTATATAATATCTCATAACATCTTATTTGTGCATATCTCAATTGTGCATTAATGTTATGTCAAACAAAGTTTATTAATTAAGGGATGCAGGTTATTTTACCTTTAAACACCATTGTTGACTCATTTCCCCTCAGACAGTTCGTTAATGGCACGCTTGTATGCAATTCTCAGAACGTCAGAATTGCATACATTTATCGGGAAATCCGATATTACAAAACCGATACCCGGTTATGGGAAAATGCTTAAATATCGGGAAAAATATCGGGAATCTGATATATCGGTCGAACACTACTCTTTACAGCTGAGCTAATGTGGAATATGAGCTTAAAGGTGGAAAAGATTACAAATAGAAAATGAAGTTCAAAATCATCTGAGTAGAAATATTCTGTTAAAATCTCACCACTGTCAGTAAACATTATTATTAGGTCTAGTATAATATTAAAGCCATATATTATATAACCATGTAAAAGCAGAACACCCAAAAATATTTCTCATGTTTAATATAATTTATGTAGTTTTGTGAAACAACTTTCAGTTTCTCACAATGAACATGGCTTAGATGATGTCGGTTTATAAATGATGATACAAATGTGAGACAAAAACATTTATTACACACTTTTGGGCAAATACACATTAATTCGACATTTTTACAGAATAAAACTTTGGCCTGTATGATTACAAATGACAGAAACAATAGAAACAGATCCAGAACATCAATACTACTGAAGAACAAACATCACACAGATATGATAGTCATTTTCTTTTAAAGTTATGATACATCTAAATAATAATAACACCAATAATATGGACCATATAAAAGCAGAACACAAAAATATGAAACAAGCGAAACCGAACCGGCAACACCGAAGAACATCAATACTACTGAAGAACAAACAATCACAAATATATTTAATTTTCTTTTAAAGTTATAACACATCTAAATAATAATAACTACAATAATATGGCCCATATAAAAGCAGAACACACACAAATATTTCTCATATTTAATGACAGATGATATAAGGTAGATCAAATATGTTGACAGAAATAATGTAAATGATTTATTAATATGTTTAAACATTCAGAATGGTCCAGAGTTTCTTCAAGTTTCTTCCTCCGTTACGGCGAACTGACTTTGGTCTTCAACAGATGGAACTGAAATTAGAACTAACATTTATTACAAATACAATTCATTTATATTACAATATGAGTATATATTAGGAACAAACCAGCTGAAGTGTGTAAACACCAAATCACCTCAAATACAGAACACAAAGCCTTCAAAAGTGACACGATCGTCCATATGTTTCTAGTTACTACAATCAATCATTATTCATGCACTGTTTGAAAACAACCCAGGCTCATTGGATATACGTTACTCTGCCTACATGTTTGCACACCCAAATTATATTACCTCCAGGTACGTTTACCTGCACTTTTGGGGTGAAACGTCCACCGGAGGCGCTAAGTGGTAATATTTTTTCTCCATTCCAGATGCGCAACATGACACCATGACTTCGAGTAAACATACACGCGCCAGCCTGAATGAATATTCATCAGAATGAATATTTATAGCCTAATTTTATATTTTGGAGCAACCAACTCCACTCCTACCCTAAATCTACCCACTCTCAACAATATAATACACATAACAGTAACAGGCAAATAAATGTACAGTCACATGTATTTATTGCAAAATCTGACCAGAAAACTGTATAACAGTATTAACTCGTGTTGCATTCCAAGTCTTCTGAAGTCAGACAATATCTTCATGTGAAGAACAGAGTTGATCTTGATTTGAGTCGTTTTAGTCGTTGAAATGATGGTCACGCTCCTTTGCAAACAGAACACACATGCACTCGTTCATATTTCTAATTCAAATGATATACAGGGCAAGATTAGAATGACGCAATTGGTCACGAGACACACGAGAGCCAATGGCATTTTACAATCAGAGCTGACGTAATGACGCAATTGGTCACGAGACACACGAGAGCCAATGGCATTTTACAATCAGAGCTGACGTAATGACGCAATTGGTCACGAGACACACGACAGCCAATGCTGTCAAAGCTGATGTGACGTTTCTTCCGGCGGATGGACTCAACGTTACTGATCGCTTTTGGGGATTTTCTTCACACAAATCAATCGTTTGGCCTCAGAACACTTGGGATATTTGTACTTTCTGAATAAATTATGTATGCAGTCGTATCTGCCTGTTATATCCTGTTTTTTTTATAATATACAGATGGGTAGGTTTAGGGAAGGGTTTGAGCTACGCGTTCAAAATGTGTCTGAATATGTGTGTGTGTCCACAAGGTAAATGGATTTATAAACATACTAAATTATGTTTTTTTGAAAATGTAAAAATGCAGAATGTTTCTTGTGATGGGTAGGTTTAGGGGCTGGCTGTGTGTGATGGGTAGGTTTAGGGGCTGTGTGTGTGTGTGTGTGTGTGTGTGTGTGTGTGTGGTTGTGTGTGATGGGTAGGTTTAGGGGTACCCATCACACACACACACACACACACACACACACTGCCCCAGTGTAGCGGGACAGAATGAATGATAGCGCCTCTAGTGGACGTTTCACCCAAAAGTGCAGGTAATTGTACCTTGAGGTACATAATTCGGGTGTTGCAAAAATGTAGGCAGAGTCACGTATTTCCAATGAGCCTGGGTTGGTTTGAAAACATTGAAAAGCAACTACGGTATGTTTAATTCTGTTCGACTCTCTTTGTTCCTTTTTTTCAATGCATATTTAAAACCCAAAATGAATATCACCATAGAAAGTTTAATGAAAAATATTTCCTAAAAACAAAAATGAAGGTTCTAATCTGACATGATTCACAAATGCATAAAATAAATGTTCACAAAGGACATTCAGCACAACACATTCAACACAGTGAAAGAAAGAAAGAAAGAAAGAAAGAAAGAAAGAAAGAAAGAAAGAAAGAAAGAAAGAAAGAAAGACAGAGACCATCACGATACTCAGCTCTCTCTCTGTCTGCCTTTTCATCAGATGCTGCTCCACTAGACGGGTTGATCTAATTCCCAGATGCGGAGCCAACGCCTCTTTATTCTTGAAATCAAGATCTGATATTTCCAGTAATCGACTTTTCTATCAATGAGTGTTTTGTTGAGTTCTGGGAAAAGTCCACTGGCAGACTCACATCCAGACGTGCTCCACGAACTAAAGGCTCTTCCAATAGCCAATAAACAGACTGTGATCTCTCTGATATCTTAAAAACAAAAAGACTCCACATGCACCTTCAAAATACTCTTATCAAATACTGGTAGACCAGAGGTGTTTAATTCCACTGGAGAAGAGTTCTGTCCAGTCCCAGACTCAATATCGCATTTGCAACAGCACATCGTTTAAAAACAACTGAACCAACTAATAATCTTTGTACAAACTGAAACCTAAAGGTTGCTATTCTTCTTCTTCTTTGAAAACGCATTACGCCATGTCCGCCCTCCTCTTTAATCATGCAATTTATCCCAGAAGAAATCCACTAAAATAGCCGGGATTTTAGAACAGATGTGAGGAAGGATCAATACATGCAAACATAATGTGCCAGAATGAAGATGCAAATAAGTTATTTATAATTAAAATGTGTTCTCTATGACATCAGTGAAATTAAACCTTTTCATTTATCCTTTAACTTCCTCAATGGGTGCGTTTACATCAGGGGTCTTCAACTAAAATAGCTCGGGGTCCAGAAAAAAACCTTCCTCACCGGCCGAGGTCCGGACAATTATATACCTAAAAACATGAATTGATGTCTTTTGCCAGACTAAAGAAATTAGTGTAGATTCAAAAATGTCTTTATTGAACAAAATATAATATGTAATATGTAATATATATAGATAGACATGTCTTTTCATATTGTTAAAGCAAACATAGGCAATCCTTCACGAAATGTATCTCATTTTGAGGTTGTTCTGTTTACGTTGCTTTGGTACAAAATATCTAAATTCAACCAGTAGCCATGTCTGACAAAACATATGATGAATGAAAAAATGCCTTCATCACTAAATCTGCACTGAAAATACATTAATCTCAACATTACTAGCAACTAAAGTGCTTTTTCTGCTGAACTGAGATAAAGAGTAACAATCAATGAGCACAAACCCTCCTGGTTAAAAAACAAAACAGAAATCTCATAACAATATTTTATGTTAATTCACATGTATAGTTAGCATAGATATCTAGACGCACACTAGCGGCAGCAAATCTAATCTGCCCGCGAGTGTCGTCTAGCAACTCTCAATACAGATCTGAGCTGTAAACGGCAAACTCTGGTTGGGCCAATCACGAGTCGGTGGGCGGGGCTTAACATAATGACGACGGCCGAGTTGCGTTTGTGTGCTTCTAGTAAACACAAAAACTGGCGAACGGCGGCCTTTCGAATCAGCTTTGACCGCGACTCTGGAAGACCTGGAGTTAAGCTTTTCTCTGAGAAAAGAACAAAGAACGCCACTGAAGTCATTCTTAAAAAGGGAAGATGTGTTCGGAGTTTTGCCGACCGGATGCGGCGGAAGTTTAATCTATCAACAAGCTCTGGTTGGTTGTAGCGCTATCCAATTGTGTGCACGCCTTGCAGAGGGAGTTTGAAAGACAACCGTTTATCCAGAAACACAAACAGGTAAGAATAAAGTGCCACCAGTGTTGGAAAAATGAAAAAGTGCAAGAAAAATGTATCTCTTTATTTCAACTGTTCCTAAATCCAGAAAAACTTAAATAACCTCAAATAACATCTCAAAAGGCTGAGTTGAACTTAAAGATGGAACGGAAGCATTAAAATTCCTGGTTCCAAAACAAATAAAATAAAAATAAAAAAGTGCATATAGGCTACATTGTTTGAACTTCAGTGCATGTGAGAAATTGGCTCATTTATTTTCTCTGCCCTTACCTCAGACTGCTGACGATAAAAGTGTCTTTAAAATGTGTATGGCTGAATCCGAAATTGCCCCTATACCCTAAATAGGGCATTATTTGAGGGGACAGCCATTTGTAGTGATGTCCGAAACCACAGTGGACATGTTTGAGTGTACTCATTCAATCTCATGTTGCACCGCAGTAACGAGTGTACAGCCGATGTAGGCTACACACTACAGCTGTCCGACTTCACGCACTTGTTTTCATTCACTCCTTCAAGTGAAATATAATAGTGGACTGTAGGGAATAGTGAATGAGGGTTAAGGGGCTAATTTCTGATTCAGCCTCTGTTTTGCGCGCCGCTTTCTGTTCTCAGTCTCTTTAACTGCACGCATGACCGCATCTGAACATACAGTGAGCGTACGGTAGCCTAAATGGGGTCGCACACCGGAAGCGAAGCTCAGCGCCGCGTCTCAGGTATCTCACACCGGACGCTCACATACGCGCAAGCTCAGTTTTGAATCGACTTCTGACAGAAGAGCTGCACAATGTTTTACATTTATATTATATTTCCCTCAAATCGTCCATGTACATACTGATTGTGTACATACTACAAGATACACCCATCGTGCAGCTCTTTTGTCAGAAGTCGATTCAAAACTGAGCTTGTGTGTTTATAATGTGTGTGTCCGGTGTGAGATACCTGAGACGCTGAGCTGAGCTTCAGTCCGGTGTGCGACGCCTTTAACTGTCAACCCAACCGTGGCAACAGTGCCGTTTCTAGGCATAGGCAAACTAGGCGGTCGCCTAGGGCGCAAACAGCTGGGGGGCGCCAATGAGCCCCCACCCCAACAAGATTTTTTAGTTCCCTTTATCGAGGGAACTTCACACTGCGTCGGAACGACGAAATGGGGATGCTCCCTAAGCATCAGCGACTCTGAAGTCTGAATAGAAACTAGACCAATCCGATTGGCGTGCGTGATGACGTCATTGTGACGGCATACCCGGAAGTATAAAAGGGGAGCCGGCGCATAATGGCGGCAGTCTTTGCTCTTCAGCAGGCGCTCTGTGTTACATTGTCTGTCTATTTACTGTTGTTTTGTCCAGTTGCGATTGAGAGTGTGTTTGACTAGTTTAATAAAGTGAGAATGGAGAGAATTCAAGCAGTGTGTGCATCCTTGCCCTCGTTACATCTCGGGCTCGGATACACACATGCTTTGTGTGCAGTGTCTGGGTGTTCAGCACGCTCGGGCGGCTCTCGAGGGAGCCGCCTGTGAACATTGCGAGCGGCTGACACTCAGACTGCTCCGCTCTCGGCTGGCCGTGTTCGATGAGACCGGCCAGCCTCGTGAGCCCCGTGGTTCTGGACCCGCGGTCGCTGAGGCGGCTCGGCGTCGCAGATCATGGGGCTCACAGCGGGACTTGTCAGAGGGTTTCGGGACTGCCGCGGCACTTTCCCAATCCTCCTCTGACAGTTCCGACGATCTTCCTCCCTGTGTGGAAGCCCGCTTGGCGGCATCTTCCCCCGGGTTGGAGGGTCCGATGCTTGAGCTGTCTGATTCTGAGGAATTAGATGTGCTCAGCATCGAGGCGGGTGACGTTAAACACCATACACACTGCTTCATTCATAAAATAAGGTGCTCAGGCAGTCGCCGAGGGGGCTGCCTGTAGTAACCCGGTGTTCTCCGTTCCCGTGCGGAAGCCCGTGATGCGGCTCTTCCCCGGGATGGAGAACCAGATGCTTGAGCGATCTGATTCCGAGGAATTAGATGTGCTCAGCGTCGACGGAGTGAAGCAAACGAGAGCTCGCCACCTCATAATGCAGGCTCGATCTCGCGTTGCCGAGGCAGCGCGTGCATCAAAGGTCTGCAGCAGAAGTGAACACACGCTATCTGTGTAGCGTTACATGTGATACTGTTTAGCGAGGCTTGCAGTCAGCTCCTGAGGGTGCTGGCTGTGGTCGTTGAGAAATGTCTCGTAGCGTACAGAAACGTGCGCTTTCGAGTGTTTCAGCCTCGCGCCTGTGGTCTTTCATCTCGAGGGATGAAAGCCAAATATGTTGGGAACGAATCGAATCTCGCGTTGCTGAGGCAGCGTGTAGATGACGAGTAGTTTAATACATATTTAAACAGTATGGTCTGGTGATTAGGGCTGCATTTAATTCTGAGGAATTTAAATTAAACATTATCTGACTTTGAGGAGTTAGATATGTCTATTCAGCCTATCATTCAGCATGTTCATGTGACGGGTGATTATGGTGGCATTTATTTCTGAGGAATTAAATGGGATTTATCTAACTTTGAGGAGTTAGATTATCAGCCTATCATCCGAGTTGTGTTCACTATTTGGGTGTTTTTGGTGGCATTTAATTCTGTGCAATTAAATGGGATTTATCTGACTTTGAGGAGTTAGGTATTTCAGCCTATCATCCAAATTGTGTTCGCTTGTATATTATTGCTCCCGGGGAGCGATCGAGGTCGCCTCCTCTGTGGAGTCTTCTGGAAGTCGATGCTGCGATCCGCCGTCTACGACGCTCGGGCCACATTGGCTTCCAGCGAACGCATGCTGCTCTAGCCGCCTCTAGAAAGACTGCAGCTAGGCAGCAAACGCGTTTGCACACCGAAAATCTTCCCCGACTAAGCCCTGCCGGGTGGCCGCTTCAGGGGGTCGGGCTGGAGGCTCGGTGGGTACCAGAGACCAGCCTTGAGAGGCTGGTTCCCCTAGTAGAATATATCAGCGCATAGTCATTATGCTCCTGAATATATCTGCTTGGGCCCTGTGTACCATGGGCAAAGGGTGCAGACTGCAGTTCAGTGTTCCAATACCGAAGTCATCGGTGTGGTCTGAATGGTGGTGTGCCCAGCCCAGTGGCCTGCTGGCCAGCCCCCTCTCCAGGGGAGCGATCGAGGTCGCCTCCTCTGTGGAGTGTTCTGGAAGTCGATGCTGCGATCCGCCGTCTATGACGCTCGGGCCACATTGACTTCCTGCGAACGCATGCTACTCCAGCCGCCTCTAGGGAGACTTCGGCTGGGTAGCGAACGCGTTCGCACACCGAAAATCCTCCCCGACTAAGCCCTGCCGGGTGGCCGCTTCAGGGGGTCGGGCAGGAGGTTCGGTGGGTACCAGAGACCAGCCTTGAGAGGCTGGTTCCCCTAGTAGAATATCTCGGCGCATGGTTATGCTCCCGAATATATCTGCTGGGGCCCTGTGTACCTTGGGCAAAGGGTAGAGACTGCAGTTCAGCGTTCCACCACCGGGGTTCATCGGTGTGGCCTGAATAGTGGTGTGCCCAGCCCAGTGGCAGGTTAGGGAACAGGAAGTGTGCTCCCTGATGGTAAAGGAGGCTATATAGTGTATCCCTCCGCCAGACAGGGAGTCCGGCTTTACGGTCGCTACTTCATGGTTCCCAAAGAGGATGGAAGGGTGCGTCGGAGGTACTTGAACCGTTCTCTGAGGAGATTCAGGTTCAAGATGCTCACTATCCCATCGTGAGTCAGATCCAGTTCAAGGACTGGTTCGTCACGATGTATCTAAAGACGCATATTTCATATCTCTATCCTTCCTGCCCACAGGAGGCCTGAGGTTCGCTTTCGGGGGCGAGGCGTACCAATATCGGGTTCTTCCCTTCGGCCTCACTGTTAAGCACACCACTGTGAAGCACTTTCAGAGAGTGCTGGGGCACATGGCAGCAGCGTCCAATGTGATACCGTTCGGCCTGCTACACATGAGACCCCTCCAGTGGTGGCTGAAAACCAAGGGGAATTCCCCCAGAGGGAATTCGTTCCGTATGATCAGGGTAACGCGCAGATGCCTTCGTTCCCCAGTCATATGGAGGAAACCTTGGTTTCTGCCCAGGGGCCAGTGTTTGGAGCGTCCTGTTGCCGGGAATCCGTTTCAACAGACGCCTCCCTCACTGGTTAAGGCGCGGTCATGGACGGCCGCTTGCGAGGGGCCCGTGGGAGGGCCGTCATTCCTCCTGGCACATAAACTGCCTGGAGATGATGGCGGTCTACAAAGCTCTAGGAGCTTTCCCGGACCTCCGCGGCCAACATGTCCTGGTACGGACAGACAATATGGCTGTCGTAGCGTACCTCAATCACCAGGGAGGGTTGAGATCGCGCCCTCTGTGCAGATTGGCGCATCTAATTCTCCTGTGGTCCCAAGGGAAACTGTTGTCCATCAGGGCAATGTATGTCCCGGGGGTCCAAAATCAGGGAGCAGACATCCTGTCAAGGCAGGGGCTGAGGCCCGGGGAGTGGCGGCTCCACCCCTAGGTGGTGGAGGCCATGTGCGAGAGGTTCGGCCCAGTGGAAGTGGACCTGTTTGCGTCTCGAGAGACATCCCACTGTCCACTGTGGTTTTCCCTCACGCATCCAGCCCCGCTGGGGTTGGATGCCATGGTGCAGACGTGGCCGAGGCTGCGTCTGTACGCCTTTCCCCCGATCGCTCTGCTCCCGGGAGTCCTGGAGAGGGTCCGTCAACAAGGGGTCAGCCTACTTCTAGTGGCGCCCCGTTGGCCGACCCGAGTTTGGTTCTCGGATATCATAGCTCTGCTGGCAGGTCAACCATGGCAGATTCCTCTGAGGAGGGATCTCCTGTCTCAGGCGGCGGGCACGATATTTCACCCCCGTCCGGAGATTTGGAACCTTTGGGTCTGGCCCCTGATGGGGCCAGGTACCTAGAGGCTGGCCTGTCGGCAGAAGTGGTAGAGACCTTACTCAGTTCCAGGGCTCCGTCTACAAGGAGACTGTACAGCCTCAAGTGGAATGTCTTTTCCACTTGGTGCAGGGAGCGTGAGGTGGACCCAGGTAACTGCCCAGTGGCTTCAGTGCTGGAGTTCCTCCAAGATCGCTTCTCTGCGGGTCTAACCCCGTCCACACTCAAGGTGTACGTGGCTGCCATTGCGGCTTTCCACACGCCTTTGGGTGATGGGCCTTTGGGTAAGCACCAGCTGGTTGTACAGTTCCTCCGTGGGGTTCGGAGGATGAGGCCTGCGGCTCGGTCCAGAGTTCCAACCTGGGATCTGGCAGTGGTTCTCGGAGGGCTGGCTGAGGCCCCCTTCGAGCCGCTGGAGCTGGCGGAACCGAGGAACCTGACCCTTAAGGTGGCTTTTCTCCTCGCCATTACTTCTCTCAGGAGAGTGGGAGATCTCCAGGCCTTGGCGGTAACGCCAACCTGCCTGGAGTTCGCCCCGGGTGGAGTGAAAGCCATCTTACATCCTAGGCCGGGCTACGTGCCTAAGGTCCCAACAAGGGTGGTCAGGTCACTGGTTCTGCAGGCATTTCATCCTCCGCCTCACGTGACGGCGGAAGAAGGGAGACTTCACCTACTCTGCCCGGTTAGGGCACTTAGAGTCTATTTGGAGAAGTCTGCACAATGGAGGAGATCTCAGCAGCTGTTAGTGTGGTTCGGCTCACCCAAGAAAGGGTTGCCTGCTTCTACTCAGACAATCAGTATTTGGATTGTCCAGGCAATAACCATGGCCTATCGGGTGCGCAGTTCGCCTTCACCCTTGGCCGTGAGGGCTCATTCCACCAGAGGCATGGCCTCTTCAGTGGCCCTCCTTTCTGGGGTCCCCTTGCAGGATATCTGTGAGGCGGCTGGGTGGGCCACCCCGCACACCTTTATCAGATTTACAGCCTGGATCTCCCTGCGACGCCTGGCGCTAGGGTGCTCCAGTCCTAGTTGTGCCCGGTCTCCGGCTTCACACTAGGGCAGGCGCTACCCTCGGTGTGGCCTAGTGGGTACTCATCCCCATTTCGTCGTTCCGACGCAGTGTGAAGTTCCCTCGATAAAGGGAACGGCTTGGGTTATGTATATAACCCTTGTTCCCTGAGAGGGAACGAGCACTGCGTCGCGCCGCCACACCTCGGCACGCCTGGAGCGCATGCTTCAGAGCAAAAAACTGCCGCCATTATGCGCCGGCTCCCCTTTTATACTTCCGGGTACGCCGTCACAATGACGTCATCACGCACGCCAATCGGATTGGTCTAGTTTCTATTCAGACTTCAGAGTCGCTGATGCTTAGGGAGCATCCCCATTTCGTCGTTCCGACGCAGTGCTCGTTCCCTCTCAGGGAACAAGGGTTATATACATAACCCGAGCCGTTATTTCATATATATTTTATTATTAATATTTCGTACTTTTGCTATTTCAAGGCATTATGATTAGTTGCGATTATTGGAGTGAAGTCGCCATGGTGATAGTGGCACTGCTGTAATGAAATGAGATCACGTAGAGGGCGGCAGGGAACGTCGTCATCCGTCGCTTGTGTCCGAGTGAAAAATGCGGATAGCTCACTTAATGTAACTGGAGTGGATGCAAACACGGAGGCGATTAACATCAAACAGATCGCACTTTATTCCCCGCTGAACTCTCATCACAAACTCCCTTTCCGTCCGCAGCAATAAAACAAAATAACTGACTGTCAGCAACAGAAAACAGAAAATAATCCCCACACATGGAATCTCAAGACTCAGTGCGCACATACACAAAATGCAGACTTCGTTTGCAGGGAGAGCGCGCAACTCTTAAAGGGGCCACACTATATTTCTACTCGTTACAGCGTGCTTTAGTTTCATCATCATGAAAAGGTCAAAGCCATCAGGGGCTCAGTATCGTAAAAAGAAAAAAGAGGAAATATAAAAAAGAAAGCGAAATATGCAGGTATGTTGACCTACTTATTGGTTACTTGTTCTCTACTAAGCTGGTCGCTCTATCATAACATTGAGCAAAACATTACACTCAGAATTAGTACTGAACGGACCACACGCCATGCTCATTTCAGGTGCAGAACATTATAGCAGTTCATTTGAATAATTTTTTTTTTTTTTACCTCAGAGATAGCTGTTTAGTGTAAATTGATCAAGTAGGCTAATACTGTCATAACCATGGGCGTCACTAGGCCCGTTTTTATGAATTTATGCATCAGCCCCCCCTAAAAAAATATATGATTAACCTTTAAAACATATGAAACTGGCGCGAGGTTTCGGCTACGGCTTCGTCCCGTCTTTTAGTCTTTGTGTCACTGTGTTCTTCAATCTGCAGCGGCGCCGAGTGACATGGTTTTCAAGCTATTGTTATCTAATTTTTTGGCCTTCAGAACATCTTAAAATACACATATGTAGATCATAGAAATCAAAATTTTCTCGGGGGAGCATGCCCCCGACGCCCCCAACATCTGTGATCTCAATGATAATAAACCTAACTACATTATTCGATTAATGCATGTACAATATGCCCATGAAATAAGGAATTCATATTTACTTAATAAGTTGTAGTTTAAAAGAAAAAAAAAGGGGGGGGGGGGGGGGGGGTTAGGGTGCAACATATGAATCTCGCCTAGGGTGCCAGAAAGGCTAGAAACGGCCCTGCGTGGCAACATAGGAAAAAACTGTTCTACTGAGCTGCCTGATATAAATGTGATTTTATTTATTTATTTATTTTAAATAATATATAACACTGGCCTAGTGGCTTTTGGATATTTTACTGCAAAAAAAAAAAAAACTCCCTGCGTCCCAATTCGCATACTATCCATACTAAATAGTATTCAAAAATAGAATTAGTATGTCCCAAATATAGTAAAAGTGTTGATATAGTAAACAAAAGAGTATTCCAAAAACCATCCCGGATGGTTTAAAGTGCAGATCGACACACTCTAATGGCTGATATTACCCACAAGACATTGCAAGTTGGATGAGGATTCGATTAGAACTACAAATGCAGATAAAAAGTGTTAAAAAATTACAAACATGATGGATGTGCGAGTCAGACGGTAAGGAAGTAGATGGAAGTAGAGAGATGGTAGAGAGGTTTAGATAAAGGGGTTTGAGTGATTAATTATCAGTATTTAACCTGACGGAAATATATTTATTCAATGTTATCCACATTATATTTCACCTGCAGCAGCATTGTGAACTTTTGTAATATGTTTGACCATTAACTTTTAAATGAATCATTATATTTAAACTGCAAACACACAAAGAGAGTCTCTGAATTAAAGACCCACACATGGCAAATCAACGTGCGGCTACATTTCTCTCCGATACTGAAGGAAAGGAAACTGAATGTGGAGGTTTTGAACTGTGATGATGATTGACGGCAGTTTAAACAGTGATGGGATGCACGTAACTAAGAGTTCGTTAAAGATGATGAAGTAGTTTGTCAACGCGGTCATTCTCTTTTGCTACACTCTCAAAAGTATGTCCTTTTTCTCTTCACAAAATGAGTAGAACTTTTAGGTTATTAGATGTGTGTCCCATCTATGCAACACTAAGCGCGTTTCCATTACCCTTCAAATTACGCAAATTGAAATTGCGAATTGAAAATACGCCCAATGGAAACGCGGCAATTTCGCAAAAACTCCCATATATCGCAAAAAAGTTTTTACGCTCTCATGAGGTGGTTTTGATGTTGCGATGACGCATTGCTGCAACATAGGGCCTATATATTATATTTTCCACTCAATTGTGTCGTAATAACAAGATAATGTAGTTAAAAGGACATATATTTTCTCCTAATAAGGACTACAGGCTATATATACTGTAATTAAGACATATATTCAAGAAATGAATTAAAGCAGAAAGAGCCAGCCTGTATTTTCAGCCTTACTCAAAGGCCGAGGAAACAGGCCAGTTACGCACGTCAATCCATTCCAGACGATCTTAGTTTGCTTCTTATCTAATAAACAGGCATTTACTTGATGAAACATCGATCAAAATAAAAATACAATTTATACAAAACTAAATGTATTTTTTAAGAAAGACTTTCTAGAAAATAAAACTCGAAGTGATCAAAATCATGTGACTCCCCAGGTCTCAAACATATTGCGATTCTTACTCATGCTGCTCACTTTTCATAACCAACATATACATTAAAATAATAATATTACAGGCTAATGTTTAGGCCTAAACGCAGCCTATTTAGTTTCGTAGTTAGGCTATGTTTTCTTTAACCCACGGCCGATAAAAGCGCCAACGTTCTCATTTTTCCTTCTTCCTTTAAGAGAGATGAAACAATTTACAATACTCTTGTCATTTTTAGCTATACAGATGAGTTCAAGACATAATTATATACTATAAACTGTCTATTTTTATTTGTGGACTCGGGGAACTAATTATTTTGCATGCACTCACTCCAAACGCGGTCTCCATTTCAAAAAAATTATTTTGTTTATTAAATGCCAATTTTTTCTTTTCCAAAGCATTTCTAAATTCAGTTCAAATGCCAATCAAACGAAATATCTAGCCAAAATAACGAAAGTGGTGAAAATAAAAATAAAACATTTGAGTTAACATGCAAATTCAAACATTTCGCTCTTCTCTATATGCGTCAACCTGCCGCACGTTAAAGTCGATCATTCTTTACAGATGATGGTTCGGTTTGGAGAGAAGACGAGATGGAGTTCTTTATTAAACTCATAAAAGACAATATAGGATTACAGTAATACTGGATTCTAAACACAGAAATGCTACATTATCATGAAGACCTTGAAGCAGATCTGACACACACACACACACACACCTCATATCCGTGCCGCTTAAGTAACCTAAGGGGCTTTCCTTGCCATTAATGCTTGGATAACACACACGTCTCCTTCCAATAAAAATAATGGCTAGTGTGATGGATGGGATGTACAAACCTACCAAGTGCCATCATTTTGGACTGACCTATCGCGAGAGGAAAGTAATATGTTTTAGTCGCATAACTGCAGCTATGGAAACGCTGTCATTTCGCAACAGTTTTTTATCGACATTTAAGAAATATCGCAAAAGTTTTTCGCAAATCTGTAATGGAAACGCAGCTACTGACAGATAGCTAACAGGAGTCAGAAAAGGGGCAGATGCAGAAGTAATGTTGAGATTTTTACTGTAATGTTTTTTTACTGTTCTTTCTCAGAACAGTTTTTGTAAAACTGAAACATGAAAAGATTACATGTCTTGTTACAAAATTTTCTCTGAACACATATGTGACCCATCACAGAAACCAGGGACACAAGTCGGTAGCACAACTTTCGCGCAAAATGCGAAAGAAGCATTTTTTTCAAAATTTGTGATTCTGGCTTTTTTGCAGAATCTGTTAGTTGAGATCACAAAGAAGCCTCTCCGTTTTTGAGAAAGCAGTATTGGTGTATTTAAAAACGTACATTTTGAGGTTGAAATCGCCTTCTTTTTGGAGATTTTAGCACGCAGCAGGGGCCTGTCATTGTCTGTGTGTATTTCCATACGGGATAAGCCGGCTTTTGTTTCTTTTTTTATTGTATCCACCCTCCGAGGGAAGCGTGGCTACTTATTATGCAGCGCTCTGGCCGGCTCTAGCTGATATCATAATTCAATGAAGATGGACGCTGCAAAGATGATCACAGACAAGCTGAACCATGGCCATTACACCGAAAATGTTTCGAAGTACTTCTTCGACAAGCCGGATGCTTATGAACAAGCGCTCACAGATTCTGAAGACAATCAGAGCGACGATGAAAGTGGCATAATAAGACTGTATAATTTCCCTAATCTACAACTGAGCGAAGATGAAGACGAGGAAGAATGTATCAGACTGACACCAGACGAGTTGGACCGTAAGATATCAGAGGCTATATCGATAGTAACATTTGATGGGGATAAAGACAGCAAAATGGGGAAAATCCGTAACTTTGACTGTAAATGCTACACGAGGAGAAAAGAGAACTCTCTGTATGGGAGACAGTCCTGTAGCAGCCTGTTTTCTGACAGTCCCCATTATGTACAACATACATCTGGATTCTTTTGCTGCGGAAAAATGCAAGTGGGACATGCAAATTATTGGACATTTAGAGGCAAACAGATGCACAGCGCAAACTTCGGAGATGGTTACATCCACAAAGAAGACCCAGACAAAGATAAAGTGTGCCCGAACGACTTATTTCATTGGAGGCATCGAGATCTGCAAGAATACTTTTCTGTTTAAAATCTGGTGAGTTTCATTCTAAGAACACGTAGCCTACACGTTATCTCATGTTTAGTCCATATTTAGACCTTCCCATATCTACCTTGTTATTAGCTAGCTCAGTTTTAATTGTTAGCATCGTATCACTTGCCAAAACCGCCATTACTATAATGGCCTTTTAGATGGTAATTTTAACATCTGCTATTAATTTGAATAATGCTTCAATTGCTTGAATTGATTGGTGTGAATGCGGTCCGATTTTTCCCGTTGCGTCTGTCGTTACTAGCAACCATGCAGCTTTACAGGGGGTATGGCTTATCTAAATGAGATGTAAATGAGCCTTATTGTCACTCCCAGCAGGTGAGAACAGGTGAGAACTGCAAAACTTTAGAGGCTGTTTTCTCTCATTTACACTTTTCTTAAGGCCTACATTCAGATGACCACAACTTCTCCAAATATTATCAGATTTCCATGTGTTACACATCGTTGGAAAGCTTGGAGACTACACTTTCAGAATCTGTGAATAACTCAAAATGCCCCAGAACCGACTTGTGTCCCTACTTTCCGTGACTGGTCACATATATCAAAGGCTACATACAGCTCTGCATACTGTTATTGCTATAGAATAGTTCGTTTTAAAACTCAAACTTATGAATTACAAATATATAAATGCATAGATTGTACAAATACTGAAAAAAAGGCTAACAAACATACAGGCTAAGCCTTTCGAAGGCACAAAACGTAACGAAATCTCTTGTCCAACCGCATGAAAAGATTCTGGAACACTGTGGTTAACCTCTAAGCCACATGTCTTAAACCAACCACTAGGAAAACAGCTCAATGTCCTTTATAGCCCTGTTACACCAAACCGCCACAAGATGGTGCCAAGACACAATAAACGAATGTGTGTCATGACACTCCCCTTTTGGTATTGTTTAGATACCACTATGACCAATTGGGATAAAGGAATGATCACATAAGTAGACCCCAAAAAGCATCAGTCCTCTGTTTGCATGAGAAGGACCGTTTCTGTTATAAGTCTGAAGAACGTCTTGATTGTCCCATTCCTTGCAACTCCTTAAACTGTTCTCTCTTTTCCATCACTGCTGGCGAAAATCTTAGTCACAAGAGCCATAGGCCATTCATTGCGCTTGGCTTGAGCATCCCTGAGAAGGACCACATCGCCCTTTCCCTGTCATCCGGCATGTTGTTGCATTCGAACAAAGTTGGCAATTTCACCTTCGTCTCTCCATCCAAAGTCTCTTTAGTGAAACCCGTAGCTCTTCTGCCCGCCGTCTTTGTCACACCTACACAGGTACGTAGGGTGTATGTTCAGCTCTCTCCTTTGACATGCAGGAAGTCAAAAAACTTCTAGCAAGTGCTCTATTGCTCTGGTCATCCAGGATCACATAAAGCTTGACTGCTTCCTCTGCATGGCCTTCTGGGTAAACCTTAGCCAGGCAAATCTTCGAACAAAACCGTGATCCTTTCCCATAACCACAGACTTTGGTGCACTTGAAGGTGACAGGTTGAGGTGTGTCTATCTCTCCCTCCCCACCATACTCGTTTAAGATAGAAAGCGGCGGTCCTGCATGAAGTGCTGCGACATGAGCATCACTGCCGCATGCCTTACATTTAATAGCTGCTTTACAGTCCCTGGCCAGATGAGTGGTAGTAGCACAGCTCCTGTTGCAAACCCCTTTCTCCTTTAGGAATGTCTTGCACTCGTCTAAAGGTTTGTTCCTAAAACTTCTGCGTTTGAGAGGATGGGGCTTCTTATGAATCGGGCAGGTTTTATCCACATCATCCAACTCACAATTTAAACTGTGTGTCTGACTCATAGCACCTGATGATACTTCCGTCTTGTGAGAGTAGACTGGGCTTTTCACTTGTCTCTTGAATGGCTGTTCCGGTTTCAAAACACTTTGGATTCCTGAAGACAGATCAAAACTTGGATCGTTGCGTGTTCGAGCCTCTTTGCAGATGAAAATCACATAAGAACGAGAATGGAGGAAAAGCAATTTGATGTAAAGTTTTATATTGAGAACCTTGAGCCATCCACTCCTCCTGAAGACTGTATGGTAGCTTATCTACGACAGAGTCCTGTACGGGTTAGGGTACCCGCGGGTACCAAACGGGTCGACCCGCGAATTTTGCCAAAACGGGTGAAAAACATCCAACTGTGTCGGATACGGGTGCGGGTCGGGTCGGACAAGGGGAAACACAGGTCTAACACGGGTTTAAATCAGTCACGTGCAAATGTAAAAATATTTCTACGAACACATCTACAAAGTATGTCTTGCCTGTATTTCAAGTTAATAAACTAATTTTAAAAGAATATCAGGTTATTTGTGCTTGCGCCGCCTGCGTGCCCTTCCAGGATTCTCTCACTTTCAAAAAATCACACAAGGCTTCAAGGGGGTCTCACACCGGAGGGGGAAACTCAGCGCCTGACGTGCACATTATAAATGCCTACGCGCAATCTTAGTTTTGAATCCACTGCTGACACAAGAGCGATGTGTACATGTTGTTGCACAGGGTGAAATCAGTGAAATCTCACTCACATTAGTGTTGTTGTTAAACGAGGGCTGTGGTGTTGTCTTATATGGTGAAGATGTGAATGGCTGCACTTGGGATTTAAGGGAGAGTTGTAAGTTGGGCAGTTTTTGCACTGATATCTGAGGCTGCCGTGTCATACTGTCAGTATCAGGTTTATTGTAGCAGTCCCTGACCTCCCAAGCTGTAAAGCGAAGTCTTGGGGGTGACTCAGGCCTCAACACTTGAACAATGGGCTTTAGAGGTGGTTGATATGGTTCATCTTCAACAGGAGGAGACAATCCTAGTCGAGACTGGTTCATGACGTAATCACAAGTGTGATCAGAAACTTCCCTCACATCGGAAATTCTTTCTCCGAGCTCACTTTCTGCTGCTGCCTCCAACACTTTAGCTTCAGCGACAGCTGCTGCCACTTCACTCTCATGCTTTATAACTGATAGTGACGCTTCCATGCGAGCCTCTGTAACTATCAGCTGAGCCTTTTCAATCAGGATGTCAGTTTTTCCCAGTTGTTTTTTTAAGGAATTCAGTCTTGGCCCATGCAGCTTCCAACTTATCGCGAGCTTTGGCCGCAGCAATGCTATCTCATGAGCTTCTTGATCTGTTAGTTGAAGCAGAGGCTATAGATCGCGTTTCTAATGCTTGGCTTCGCTCTGTAGTTTCCTCAGCCTCCGTAGCTTTCTCCGCCATCATGAATTGCTAATGCAGCCTATTAGCGCACAGTGTGATGATGAAAGAGGAATGGAGTTAGAGTTTGCAGCTGCCTTTTTACTATTCTGCCCTAGATGCGTGTCCCATCTACATAACACTGACAGATAGCTAACAGGAATCAGAAAAGGGGCAGACGCAGAAGTAAAGTTGAGATTTTTACTGTAATGTTCTTTCCTCTTCTTTCTATTTTTGTAAAACTGAAACATGAAAAGATTACATGTCTTTTTACAAAATGTTCTCTGAACACAGATTTCAGAGGCTACATACAGCTCTCCATATTGTCATTGCTGTAGAATAGTTCGTTTTTAAACTCAGATTTGTGAATTACAAATATATAAATGCACATACATTGTACACATACTGAAAAAAGCTAACAAACTTACAGGCAAAGCCTTTCCAAGGCACAAATCATAAAGAAAACAGAGAGAAGAAATCTCTTGTCCAACCGCATGGAAATATTCTGGAACACTGCGTTTTTTTTTCCTGGTTAACCTCTAATCTAAGAGCCACATGACTGATGTCAACCACTAAAAAAACAGCTCAATGTCCTTTTGCTGTTACACCAAACTGCCACAAGTTGGTGCCAAGACACAATAAACGAATGTGCAGAGGTGGAAAGTAACTAACCATAATTTAATAATAGGTACAGTTTATTTATTAAAGGGGGGGTGAAATGCTGTTTCATGCATACTGATCTTTTTACACTGTTAAAGACTTGGAATCCCATACTAAACATAGACAAAGTTTCAAAAGTTAAGGTGGACGTTTGATGGGAGTATTTCTTTGTCAAAAATACTACTTCCGGTTAGTCATAAGTTTCGGCAAGTTTTTTGAGATCATGCGTCCCCTTTGACGTTAACGGGGGCGGAATTTCCTTGTATGGGCCTTACGGACAATTCTACCGGAAGCGCGTGAGAGAGAGCGAGGGAGAGAGTGAAAGCAACAGGCTACGCCCATCAAAGCGCTGGCTTGTAGGATGCTAAACAGGTGATATAACCAGTAGCTACTGACTTACCCACTGATAGGCCGGCGGTCGATCTGTATTAGCACTTTCCTCACGCGACGGGCGAATCACTTTCCTCACAGAGCGACTCACTTTCCTCACGCGGCAGGCGAATCACTTTCCTCACTGAGCGACTCACTTTCCTCACGCGGCGGGCGAATCACTTTCCTCACTGAGCGAATCACTTTCCTCACAGAGCGACTCACTTTCCTCACAGAGCGACTCACTTTCCTCACGCGGCGGGCGAATCACTTTCCTCACTGAGCGAATCACTTTCCTCACAGAGCGAATCACTTTCCTCACGCGGCGGGCGAATCACTTTCCTCACTGAGCGAATCACTTTCCTCACCGAGCGACTCACTTTCCTCACGCGGCGGGCGAATCACTTTCCTCACTGAGCGAATCACTATCCTCACAGAGCGAATCACTTTCCTCACGCGGCGGGCGAATCACTTTCCTCACTGAGCGAATCACTTTCCTCACAGAGCGACTCACTTTCCTCACTGCAGCGCGCTGCTGCACACGTCATTATTTAGCTCCGCTCACATGACACACCCCCACCCGCTCGGCTTTTTTCGGAAAGACTCGGAACAGCGCATCTTTCTTATATAATTATAAAAAAAATAAAGACTTTTCGGAGATATGCAGGATGCAATGCTACTCTATAGGTACTCAAGATTGACATGACACTGACTGAAACTGAGTGTTTCACCCCCCCCCCCCCCCCTTAAATAATTGTTTAATACTGTGATGTTTTCTGAGATAGTTGTCATATTGTGAAAATCTCATTCTATCACAACCCTACAGGGGAGAGTCCCCCACCCCCACTGTTAAAAAAAGTAACTCAGTAACTTTTACTCTGAGTACATTTTAAATGAGCTACTTTTTACTTTTACTTGAGTACATTTTTAGACCAGTAATTTTAATTGTACTTGAGTAAAATTTCATTGAAGTAACAGTACTTTTACTTGGGTAGAATATTTTTGTTACTCTTTCCACCTCTGCGAATGTGTGCCATGACAAAGGTCGTAGTATAAGTAGTCCAATTGGGACACAGCAACTGTCTCCAAATATCACATAACTCATGCGTTTTGACAAGCTGGAGTAACTGATTTCACGAATTTACACTTATATCAAATTAAATAGAGTATTTGGATAATGCGTATTTGGCGAGGAAGGACAGGAGTAAAAAGATTATCAACAACTATTCCAGTCTCATACAGCTCGGCAACAGTCTTCCCTGCTCACTGCAGATGTTACTTTCACTCCATGGCATCCCGTAAATATACTTATGGCAAGGCTGGGTTTGCTTTTCCACTGTAGTTAGTACCGCTTCAAAGTGGGTCAGATTATAGACTGATCGTTATAGTTGTGCCGCCTCTACATCCATGTCATTGGGCAATCGAGACCCTTGGACCCGGGATCCGACCAGAGACCATATGGGTTCGGGTCTTTATTTGAAATGGTCAGCCGGGTCCGGGTCGGGTCCCAATCGATTACTTCGGGTCCCGGGTCTGTTTAACGTCGTAGCCTATGTAATACGTCAATCGGACTAAGAGAACACCTGGCCGTGAGAGTCAGCACGGCTTGTGTGTTTTGTGTAACTTGCAAATTGCTAAATTTAGGATAAGAAAAGTGTGAGCCGGGAAATGAGGTTTAGAAATATACAACAACAACAAAAACACAAGCTCTCTCTCTCGCTCTCGCGCTCTCTCGCCGTTTAGAAAGCGGGCAGATTTAATGCATGTGCGCGGTAATAATGTACTCTATATATAAAGAATATATTTCAGATCAGCAACAAGACCTCAGGTCAAATGTCACATAAATGTTTTCTGTGACGCTCAACTTGCGTAGAAAAGCTCATATTTCAGGTTACTCCAGCTGACCCGCGAGTGCTGTCCCGCTGTGACTGTAATGACATTAAAAATATGAATGAACCATCTTGTTTAATCTTAAAGTTCTGCTAGTCAGACTCGGCTCAGAGAGATTATGGCAAATAAGTAATGCTAACGCAAGAGGCCATGGCACTGAACAAGCAATATTTATTAGTTCAAAAGGGCAAATAGTCAAAGTTATTATGCAAGTTAACTCATAAATCCATCACTGTTAAATAAATTTAAGGTTAATATATAGAAGTGTTACCTCTCGCTCTGTAACATTTGTAAAGCAGCACGACTGTGGCGAGCAGATGCGGACAAGCTGCCAGAAGAAAACTGAGGATTTTGAGGCCAGAAATCTGAGCTGAAGGTGAAACTGAAACACAAGAACATTATTCAGCAACATTACTGTGTGTTAAAGGTCCAGTAAAGATTAATAGAATTAGAACTAAACTTGTTTTACATGACTTCTACATATCTCTATTTTGTTATCTTAAATATACATTCAGTTTTAATTATCAATCAATTTATTATTTTTTGTGCTTTAATCAAAACATTAATTATCATTCATGTATTTAATGATGTCATTCTTTTGTTTGCCTGCATATTGATTTATGGTCATTTATTTTAAAGGGGATAAAACCCCTCACACCAAAAAAAACTGACTCTGATCACATGACCACATTCAGATTCATTCCTTGCTGATTTCAAATGAAAAATAATTAATTAACGGACAGTCAGGAAAGTCACTAACATGTTTAATATGTGATTTGATTCAATAGAGGTCAATAACTGATTGTGCTCCAGCAGAAATAAGATCCAGAGACTCGTATATAATGATCATGTGGACCTTCAGTCACAGACTCCAGTGACTCTCACCTCTGACTGAGATCCAGCTGTGGGGTGACGCTCCTCTCTCTGTTTTACAGGAGTAGAAACCCTCATGTGACTTTGAGACAGTAGTGATGCTCATCTCTCCTGTCGTCTGATTCTGGATCAGTGATCCGTCTTTATAGAAACCAGCGCTGAGGATCGAGGGGTTTGTAGATCGATGTAAACAGTGTAGAGTCAGAGTCTCTCCCTCAATCACATGATCAACAGAACTCAGAATCACTTCACCATCTACAAACACAAGACATCTGTGCTTACCGCAAGTAGTAAGAATACAGCAAAAACAATTCAAGTTAAATATTGTTATTATCAACTATATTGTACTTTATGCTTTGAGCTTTTTATTTTAGTCTTGTTTTGTCTAACCCATTCTCATGAGAAAATGCAATTATTTTGCATTATTTAGAATGTATCCTTCATTTTACCAGGAAATGATCCCATTGAGCACAAAGTTTTACATAAACAGACTGCAAGCACATAAAACCAGAAATATAATAAAAAGTCTTATCCAGCAATCATATGAAAAATTGTGCAAAACACACACATTTCATGCAGGTAGGACTGATAAAACAGGTTTCTAAACATATTTAAAGTCCTCGTGGAATCAAACCCAACCTTATTTACTTTATCACACATTACTTGTCTTAAGGTAAACAATTAATCTGTGCGAGTTAATACACAGAGAAAAATAGTTTGCCGTGGTAATCATTAAAGGGGGGGGGGGTGAAATGCTGTTTCAGTCATACTGAGCTTTTTACACTGTTAAAGACTTGGATTCCCATCCTAAACATAGACAAAGTTTCAAAAACTAATGTTGGACGTTTGATGGAGTATTTCTGTGTCAAAAATACTCCTTCCGGTTTCTCACAAGTTTCGGAGAGTTTTTTTCGAGTATGGGTCTACTTGACGTTAATAAGAGCGGAAGGTCCTTGTAAGGGCTGTACGGGCTCTTCTCCCGGTAGGGTGCGCGCGCGCGTGACTAGAGCGAGAGAGGAAATGCACGCCCATAAACACTCTCTCAGCTGCAGATCCAGTCGTCCGTGAACACTAATGTCGGTTAGTCCGCGCAGCACTCCACTTCATTCCTCCACTTTGACATTAAGCGACTTCAACGCTTCAGCACAGCATTCCAGGAAGGCAGCGCTGCATTTGAACCGATTTGAACGCAGAAATGACGGGAAGCTTCACAACATCGCTTCAGTCGCGTCGCAAAGTGGATCTTCACACTCCAAGAAGTGTGTTTTTGACGGAGCGGTCCCAGCGATAAAGGTTCGGTCCTGCTTTGGAAGCAGCCGGTGAGTAAAACTGCTTCAAATGTCTGTGCTGTTGGCTATCGTCGCGTGAGTAAACATCAGAAAACGACACGATTGCATGCTTCGTCGTTCCAATGCGCTAACGGTTAGGCCATTGTTGTTCTCTGTATAACGTTACACTAGTCTGACGTGCAAAACCGTTTTGCTTGCTACTGCTAAGGTTAGTCGCATACAATAGTCCATAAACCAAATCATGTCCTCATAAACTGCGAGTAAAGACACACAAATGTTGACAGGCCACTAAATACAGCACATACCACAGAGACGGACTTCCTGCTGCTGCTGGTTTTCCTGTTCAATTTATTTCAGCCTCCGAATTTGATTCTAGATCATATCTATTAGCTGAGATAGCCATGGGTTTCTCCACGCTTGAGGACGTCACCGCTTTGCGCTGTGGGATTACAAATTTATATCAAGGTTCCAATGTAATAGTATACTAACAGTTTGTTATGTACATAATGCTTTACAGTTTGGATATTTCAGGTTGACTACATTCTAAGGAGATCTTCAAGCTAATCAGTCTTTTGTCTTTATGCACTTCCTGATCTATAAGCAACATTGTCAGTGATCACATTTGCATCTATTCGTCTGATTGGTACTGTTATGCTGATAGGATTTGGATTGGTGGTCTGATTGGCACTGTTATGCTGATAGGATTAGGACTGGTGACATGGAAATGTATGGGGTGTGTCCCTTTTACCTAAACAACATGTGCATTCCTTTGTTTAGATTGTCTCCTCCTCTACTGTGTAAATCCCTCCCCCTGAAATGTGGATAAATTACAATGTATACTGTTTAGAATTAGACTTGGACGACTGCAGACACAGACGGCACGTGTGTTTCTCAATAAAGAGGAACGCCTGCCCGAAAGATATACCCAAGCTCTCCTGGTCTTCACTTCTGAGTTTCCAACAGTTTTGGTGCCGTGACCCGGATAGAGATCCTCACCTGAATCCAGCTCAACAAAGACTGAATCCAGCTCAACAAAGATTCTGACTTCGTTTCACCTGAATCCAGCTCAACAAAGATTCTGACTTCGTTCCACCTGAATCCAGCTCAACAAAGATTCTGACCACGTTCCAGACTGAATCCAGCTCAGCAAAGATTCGGACTTTGTTCCAGACTGAATCCAGCTCAGCAAAGATTCTGACTTCGTTCCAGACTGAATCCAGCTCAGCAAAGATTCTGACTTTGTTCCAGACTGAATCCAGCTCAGCAAAGATTCTGACTTTGTTCCAGACTGAATCCAGCTCAGCAAAGATTCTGACTTCGTTCCAGACTGAATCCAGCTCAGCAAAGATTCTGACTTCGTTCCAGACTGAATCCAGCTCAGCAAAGATTCTGACTTTGTTCCAGACTGAATCCAGCTCAGCAAAGATTCTGACTTTGTTCCAGACTGAATCCAGCTCAACAAAGATTCTGACTTCGTTCCAGACTGAATCCAGCTGAATTGTTCTGTACAACCAAGGGTTGGTGAGTCACTCTATCCAAAAGAACCATTAAGACCAGTACAAATTTGTTATCCTCTGCACAGCCAGAGAAGAGTTATCAGACAGCTGTAGGGTTTGATTAACTAAGTTATCCTCTAAAAAATGTGTTTTAGAGATGAAAGTTATCCTCTGTTTTCCAGGCAGGGAAGGTTAGCATCACAAGCTAATAGTTTGTAAGCCTCTGTTTCGGCAGGGAAGAATAGTTTATAAGCCTCTGTTTCAGGCAGGGAAGAATTGGTTTGCCTCTGTTCCAGACAGGGAAGAATTAGCATCACCAGCTAATAGTTGTTCAGCCTCTGTTTTTCAGCAGGGAAGATTAGCATTGCAGGCTAATATTTGTGTTGTCCTCTGTTTTACCAAGGAAGGTTAACAGTAGTTGATCTATGTTAACAAGTATACCCTCTGTTAACTAGAGTTTTAGTGTTTTGATTGTGTGGTTACAAAGAAACATGTATAGAAAGAATGCTAGACTGTTCTCCACAATTGAAAAAGGTGGTCTTGCGACGCCTTTGTGGTCAGATAGTGAATTTAAGTCATTGTTAGGAGAGCATATGGACTCAATTGTGACTGAGTCAGTCAGATTGTATTTGACAAAGAAATATGAGATCCATCCAGACAAGACTTGGTCAATTGATGAATGTAAAAAAGTTTTAGGAGCATGTATTCGCAAGAACAATGTGAAAGGCATTATTTGTTGTCACAGAGAATTTGGTTTAGCGCTAGCTAGACAACAGTCTCAGCGTATCTCAGAGCTAGAGAAACAGAACAAAGAGTTCAGTGCTAGGGTAGCATCTTTGACAAAGAAATTGAACCGCAACAAAGCTGCAGAGAAAACTGATGTGAATGAAGTTAGTCAGACTGATAACACTTATCCTGACTTACAAACTTTGTTTGAAACAGATGTAGCTATCCAAACAGTAACTGATGTGCCTGTCGATTCAGTGAAGGTATGTGGTGCAAGGAAAAGATCTGGGATTGAAAGTGTTCCTCATAACTCTGTTGAACAAGTACAAACTGTAGCTAAAGGACTAGCACCTAAAGACATAGAAAGATTATCCCAGAGCTTACCCTCAGCACGCACACATTTTTCTGAATTTAGAAGGACATTGTTATGCAAAATGCGTCTCTACGACATGTCGTTAACAGAAGTCACACAGCTGATGTCACAAATTCTAACTGAATCTGAATTCAACAGTTTTGAGTCTGCTGTTACTTCTGAACTACAACATGTCAGTAAAGGCGATTTGAAAATTCTAAAGAATATCATGGGACCCAAAGTAGACTGGTCCAAAATCACTAACTGTGTGCAAAGGAAAGAAGAAACTGTGAGCGAATACACTGAAAGATTTTGTCAGTCAGCTATAACTTACAGTGGAATAGTTGATGATTCTGAATGTGTTTTAGATGACCAGGGAGCTTTTGTTCGCGTCTGGTCAGATGGTCTTTTAGCCGAGTACAGAAAAGCATTGCCATTCCTAGATCTAACTTGGTCTAACAATACTCTCAGAAGTAACCTTGAAAGGTTAGCTACATGGGAAAGAGATGCAGATGTTAAGGCAAAAGTAAGAGTAGCAGCAGCTACGTTTAGCACAAGAAATCAAGACAACAGATGGCCTAAGAGAGAAGGCAAATGTAACTACTGTAAAAAATCAGGTCACTGGGAGAAAGAGTGTAGGAAGAAGTTGCAAGATAGTAAAAGAAATGCTATGCATAATTCTGTTCCTTCTCAGCCAGCCTACAATCCTGAAGTAGTTCCGCCAGGGTACACTGAAACTTTAGGACAGCTTGCTCAGGCTCTTCTAAAAGCACAAAAAGAACAGGCAAAAAACTAATTGTTGGGGCTGTGAGTAGCTACCTTTCCCCTGTAATCCATCACAATGACAAGAGAATATTTGTGAAAGGTAGCATAAAAGAGAAAGAGATTGACTTTTTGCTTGATACAGGTGCAGAAATTACAGTAATTCCTACAAAATTGGCTAAAGGTTTAAACATTCCGTACAAGAAAACTAAACTTTGTTTAACTGGTGTAATAGGTGAAGATTCGGTTTTGTATGAAACACCATCTATAGAGGTACAGTTCGGCCCAAAGACTCTGACTACAAAATTGCTATGTGCTCCATTAAATACAGGTGCAATTCTAGGCATGGATCTACTCAGACAAGTACATCTAACTTTAGACATGTCCTCAGAATCTACTAGCATAAAAATTTCCTCAGCACAAGTTTCTACCAATGGTTCAACCCCTCCTGAGTATGCTTTCTTACAGAATCACCCAATTTGGGCTAAAGATAAGGATGATTGTGGGTTTTTGACAGGCGTAGAACCAGTCAAATTGACAGGAACTCCACCTCCTGTAACCAAACAATATCCAATCAATAAGGAGGCTATACAGGGAATCAAACCTATTGTAGAAAGCAGCAAGGAGTGCTAGCTAAAACCAACAGTCCCTGTAACTCACCTGTATGGCCCATAAAAAAATCCAATGGGACATGGAGACTCACCATAGACTACAGAGTAGCCAATAAACATATTGATAAAATCACCCCTCTTGTAGCAGATCCATCTACAATTTGTAATGGCTTACCATTAGATTGTAAAGTTTTTTCAGTAATTGATATGTCTAATGGATTATTTTCTGTACCCTTGCACTCTGACAGCCAGGCATGGTTAGCTTTCACAGTTGACTATGAACAATTCAAGTGGACACGGTTGCCACAGGGATTTCAGAATTCCCCAACCATATACCATCAGGCTGTCAGACGTGATTTGTGTGACCCAGAATGTCCAGTCAAACAGTCCACCATGATTCAATATGTTGATGATATTTTGATTGCCTCTACCGATCACAAGGTACATCAAACTGACTTGAAAGCATTGTTGGACTATTTGCAGAGAAAAGGACACAAATGTAGCTTTCACAAAGCTCAAATTGCTAAAAACCAAGTCACATTTCTGGGTCAAACAATTGGTGCAGGAAATAGATCTATTACACAGGATCGAGCCGCTTCTGTCAAAGCTATACCTCCCCCTAATACTATTAAATCACTCCGATCTTTTTTAGGAACAGCAGGTTACTGTAGACCTTGGATTGAAGAATATGCCTCAATTGCACAACCTCTCTATGACTTGTTGAAAGGCCAAGTTAAAGATTCTGATACTGTTTGTATGGAAGAAATTCAGCTCAAAGCTTTCAATGATTTGAAGAGAGCACTATGTCAAGCACCAGCATTAGGAATTGCCCAATCTGACAGGCCCTTTGTGCTTTATGTCCATGAACACTTAGGCTTCATGACTGCATGTCTAATGCAAGATCATGGGGGCATTTTGCGCCCAATTCATTACTATTCTGGTAAACTGGACATAGTCGCTCAAGGGATGGGCCCTTGTCTTAGAGCAGTGCAGGCAGTTCATTTGGCCCTTCAGGCTTCATCAGGAATGGTGTTAGGACAGACTGTAAATGTAAGATGCCCTCATGCAGTGTCCGCACTATTGAATCAAGCAAAAGTCACCTCTGTCACCTCTTCTCGTTGGGGAAATTGGTTAACAACCCTCACAGCCCCGAACATTGTTTTACAGCGTGCACCTGTCACAAACCCATCCTCATGTATGATGTCTGCAATGACTGAAGTTTTGTTAGAGGATGAAGGAGAAATGACTCACGATTGTGTTACGCTTACATACGCAGCTACAAGTGAAATAGCAGAAACTCCCATTGAGAATGCAGATTTGGAGTTGTTTGTTGATGGTTCAGCTCAAGTGATTGTAGGTAACAGAAGAGCAGGTTATGCAGTCACTTCCACCACTGAAGTGGTAGCTTCAGGACGTCTTCCAGATCATTTTTCAGCTCAAGCTGCAGAACTAGTAGCCTTAACTAGGGCATGCACGCTAGCTTCAGGATCGGTTGCAAATATCTACACTGATTCCAGGTATGCTTTTGGGGTCATTCATGATTTTGGTGTCATTTGGCAAAGTAGACAGTTTCTAACTTCTGCTGGATCCCCCATTAAGCATGCTGGATTAGTAAAAGATCTAATGTTTGCCATGAAACTTCCAAAGAAATTAGCGGTGATCAAAGTGAAAGCACATCTCACAACTAATACTATGGAAGCTAAAGGTAATGTTCTTGCTGATGTAGCTGCTAAACAAGCTTGTTCCTATGCAACTGTACAAGTATGTTCAGGTAGTACAGCACAAAAGACGATTCTGCCTCCTGAATCAATAATTGACCTGTACAAAGATGTTCCTCTATATGAAGCATGGACATGGTTAGACAAAGGAGCCACAGTGGTTTTATCTGGCTGCTGGACCAAGGGGGGAAAGTATGTTGCCCCAGAATCACTGCTTCCATATTTGGCTCAACAAATACAAAATTTGGGTCACAGTGGTTCAGCAGCAATGAATCACAGGTTCTCAAATCAATGGTGGAATTCAAAATTCAGAAATGTAGCTAACGAAACAGTCAAAAGATGCGTTACATGTCAGAAAAATAATGATGTGCCAGCAGCAATTACAGCAGCAACACATACCCCAGCTCCACCAGGACCATTTCGTCACCTGCAAGTTGATTACATATCGTTGCCTCCTTGTAAGGGTAAAACTGACGTTTTGGTTGTGATAGACAAGTTCTCAAGATGGATAGAAGCTTATCCAACAGGGAGTGCTACAGCTGCACATACCGCTAAATGTCTTGTCGCTGATTTCATTCCTAGATGGGGATTACCAGATTCCATTGACTCAGATCAAGGTACACACTTCACAGGACAGGTAGTCAAGGAAGTGTCTAAAATGTTGAAAGTTAAGTGGAATCTTCACTGCCCCTACAGGCCACAAGCATCAGGACAGGTTGAACGTGCCAACAGAACAATCAAAACCAGACTAAGCAAAATGCATCAGGAAGGAGTATCATGGGTTGAGGCGCTGCCAGTAGTTCTGTGTAGTATGAGAGCGTCACCTAACAGATCCGTAGGACTGAGCCCTCGTGAGATTATTACAGGACGGCCAATGCAGATGCCAGGCGTGATTGATCTTAGAAATGCTGATGTTCACATTGCCTCAGATGCCCTGATCACTTACTGTGAAAACCTCACAAAGGCAGTACAGAGTGCCAGAGAGAGAGTTGAGTCATGTTGGCAGACGCCACCAGAAGGTGGACACACGATCATCCCAGGTCAGTGGGTGATGATAAAGTCATTCAAAAACAAGCCCTTAGAGCCTAAGTGGCATGGACCACATCAAGTGATGTTGATTACAGCAGCTGCAGTGTTGTGTCAGGGAAGGAAAGCTTGGACGCACGTGTCACACTGTAAAGTTGTTCCTCCACCGACAGGGATAGGTTAGGACACACGGACCAGTGAGGAGCCCAGGAAAGAACCGAATGCAACAGGCATCGGGGGCCAATCCTGCGGTGAAGATTCCCTCATAGGCTTTCCCCTACCCACTAGTCCATCCTTACCTCACTGTTCTTTAGGTGTCGCAGGAATTAAGAAATAGGGAAATGAGGAACAACAATAGCAGACTTAGATTGAACAGAGGAAACAACCCTAATGTTTACAGTCTTTTAAAAAACAAATATTGCTCTGCTGTCTTTTGTTTTCTTTCTCACTCTGTGCAGATACCACTTGATGGCTGTCCTCAGACCCATACGCACTGATCTCCTCACCTGTGTATGAAGCCACAACCTCTAGAGGACATCTAGACCCACTACCAAGCCAACGGCCATAAAAAAAAAAAAAAAAAAAAACACAACGCAGAGAATCACCTACGGGAACTTCAGTCATCCATCAACATGATCAAGATTGCCTTGCTACTAATCATCATGGACATCGCCCAAAGTGTAGACTCCAGAAACAACATATTCTTAGAACTAATGAATATGTCAAGAAACACCTTGTTTGCCGGAAAGAACATTTGCATGCCACATCCGCCTTCAGTAGGAGCAGGAATCCCATGGGTGGCACACCCCATCTCCAACTGTGACACATGTACCTTATTCAAAGTTCATACCAGTGGAACATTCAACAAGAGTACCTGTAACAACATCACAACTCCTCCAGCTTCACTCCGTGTTGTATTCCTGGATTGCCATCCTGCAACCTAACTTCAGCTGCTCCCATCATGACGGACTTACTCTTGCCAATTCCTTTTCCGTGGTGCGTGGAAAATTATGCTCCAGCCTCTACTCCGTTGGGTGAAATTCCTTGTGAACGTTGCAACCTTGTGGCCGAAATGAGAACAGAATCCCATGTGGACATTACTCCATCAGCAGGGAGAGAGGAAAAGGATTTAGAAGGGTGTCTTCACAAGACACCATCTCTCCAGAAACTCTTTGCAATAAATCAGTGGTGTATGATTCCTCCACCAACTGGCACCTTTTGGTTATGTGGAACTTCTGTCTACAATATCTTACCGAGTCAATTCAACGGCAGGTGCACCCTGGTTTATGTTCTACCGGCTATCAGAGAAAATACACACTCTACCCCAAGATCTCCACAGTTACATAATTCAGCTCCTACCACAAATAGGGAAGATGGCTGTATTCCAGGACTCACTTGTGCACAAACATGGTGGTCAAGAACTCTTGGAGCATTAATCCCATCTTATGGTGTCATGCAGGCCCTTGATCAAGTTAGAAGCTTATCAAATTCTGTACAGAAACTGGCCAATGATACGGTTTTGGCCCTAGGTAACATCACAGACACTCTTGCTTCGCACAAGATAATGATTTTACAGAACCGAGTGGCCTTGGATTACATTCTTGCAACGCAAGGAGGAGTATGCACCATTATCGGACCTGAGTGCTGTACTGGGTTAATAGACCCCACAGAGAACTTGAACAAAATCCAACAAGACATTCTTGATCTTTAAGCAAAATTACATCAGATGACTGAAGATAATTCTTCATGGTTCGGAAACCTGTAAGGTCAACAAATGACTCACAAGGACTGTTCCAACCACAAAAGAACATTACCCGTAAGAACTATACGGACCCAAGTGGCATGTTTGTTTCTGTGTCAGCATGTCATTCGTCACTACAGACAATCAACACAGAGAAAGTAAAATGTGCCTGTGGGATTACAAATTTATATCAAGGTTCCAATATAATAGTATACTAACAGTTTGTTATGTACATAATGCTTTACAGTTTGGAGATTTCAGGTTGACTACATTCTAAGGAGATCAAGCTAATCAGTCTTTTGTCTTTATGCACTTCCTGATCTATAAGCAACATTGTCAGAGTGATCACATTTGCATCTATTCGTCTGATTGGTACTGTTATGCTGATAGGATTTGGATTGGTGGTCTGATTGGCACTGTTATGCTGATAGGATTAGGACTGGTGACATGGAAATGTATGGGGTGTGTCCCTTTTACCTAAACAACATGTGCATTCCTTTGTTTAGATTGTCTCCTCCTCTACTGTGTAAATCCCTCCCCATGAAATGTGGATAAATTACAATGTATACTGTTAGAATTAGACTTGGACGACTGCAGACACAGACGGCACGTGTGTTTCTCAATAAAGAGGAACGCCTGCCCGAACGATATACCCAAGCTCTCCTGGTCTTCACTTCTGAGTTTCCAACAGCGTATTCGTCATTCTTTGGCTCCGCCCACACGATACGCCTCCAGGCGCTCTGTTTTTTCCGGAAAGACTCGGTACAGCCCATATTTCTTTTATAAATATAATAAAACTAAAGACTTTTTGGAGATATGATGGATGCAATACTACTCTATAGGTACTCAAGATTGACATGAGATTGACTGAAACGGAGTGTTTCACCCCCCCTTTAATCAAAATCTGAACAGTAACTTCCGGCCTGGAATGGCGTTCCCTTTCTGATGTCAGTCTGACGGC
The DNA here is from genome assembly GCF_024679245.1 of Pseudorasbora parva. Taxonomy (NCBI): domain Eukaryota; kingdom Metazoa; phylum Chordata; class Actinopteri; order Cypriniformes; family Gobionidae; genus Pseudorasbora; species Pseudorasbora parva. Next base: position 63,010,541 of record NC_090172.1, on the reverse strand, counting down.
TTAGGTTTGAATATCGCGTTTCACTGGAAATGCGTCACAGCACTGAAATGAAATCAGCTGCAACTTCCGGTTCACTGGAACTTTAAAGATGGGATCATAATAGTGTATAAAAATATACATTTTATATTTCCTTTTACTGAAACACTAAAGGGTCAAGATGAATATTGCCTGTACTATTGTCTGTACCTCTCAGCTCTCACTGAGAGAAGGCACGTTATCAGCATGTTTTAGAGAAATGTTTTGTTTATAATTAGTTAAGATGTTCTCAACCTTGGAGGAAACCGTAATTCTCTGGAGTTTGTGTGTGTGTGTGTGTGTGTGTGTGTGTGTGTGTGTGTGTGCAAAGACGCTTTTCTGTGGCCTATGAGGTCACTGTGATGTAATACTGGTTATGGAGCGACGACTTGTCTACCTAATTTGGCGATATGTGCTCCTATCTGACATGTGGAAATTTACCAAGACTGTGCATTTTCTCAGAACCAATCAGAACCATCCACATTGCAGTAATGACGTAGCCTAGAAATCTAGACGCACCATAGCGGCAGCAAATCTAATCTGCCCGCAAGTGTCGTCTAGCAACTCTCAATACCCTTCTGAGCTGTAATCGCCAAACTCTTGTCGGGCCAATCACATCGTGTATAGAGTAGGTGGGCGGGGCCATAATGACGACGGCCGAGTTGCGCTTGCATGCTTCTAGTAAACACAGAAACTGGCGAACGGCGGCGCTCTTTCGAATCAGCTTTGACCACGACTCTGGAAGACTTTTCTCTGAGAAACAAACGAACAAAGAACAAAGAACGGCACTGAAGTCATTCTTAAATAGGGAAGATGTGTTCAGAGTTTTGCTGACCGGATACGGTGAATGTTTAATCTATCAACAAGCTCTGTTTCACCTTCGTTGCTCTGGTTGGTGTAGCGCTATCCTATCGCGTGCAGAGGCAGTTGGAAAGTCAACCGTTTATCCCACCCCTCGGATTGAGCTGTCAATGGTGAGTTTCCAGACCAAACATCTTGATGTGGGTCTGGCTTGTCAGGCTAATAATGACGTGGATAGACCTTGAAAATGGTATAACTGTTGGGACAATTGTATGTACGAGAGGGCGAGGCAACGAGACGGTGAGAGAGGGAGCGCAGCCTACGAACTCCTTGAAAGACTTGAAGCTGGCTTCTGCTGTTAGAACTGCAAACTATTCTTCAGTAAATTTTTATTTTAATTAATAATTATACTCCTGACTCTTGGTCTTCATTTTTCACTACTGGTCCTGTTTGCACCTAGCAGAGCACCAACCAATTTGTACAATTCTATATTACTTTTGTTTTATTCGTTAAGTTTGATTTTTCCTTGTATGTTGTTTCTTTTGTTACCCACATATATGTATGTTTTACCCTGTGTGAAATCGTAGTTTTGTATACTCCAGTGTCTATTAAAATCCAATAATTACATTGAAGTGAATGCCTTGCTCATGGATTTGAAGTCACTGATGACGTAAGATCTTAGCTACAAATTAAGCTTGATTTTTGTGTTACTATTTCAGTAATACAAATTGTACAAACTTATGAAATATTATTTGTCCTGACCAAACAGATGAATATTTCTTCGAGTTTGTAAGATTGATACTCGATGAAGAAATCCCATTTTCCACTCACCAGACGAGAGGAAAGTCTGGATGACTGAAATCGACTTTGATATTAACAGGATTAAAAGTCCCGTTATAAAGTTAATAACTAATGTACAACCAGCGAGTCATATTATAGACTCACGAATATGAGTCCCATTTAAATAAATTATTCCCTGAGACTCGTTATCGCTACAGTTGCCATAGAAGACAGTTGCACCAGCATGATAAACTTGCTATGCTAGCTTGACACAACAGCTGCAGCACATGGTAGAAATGTATTTTACAAGCTAAGAAAACACTGATTCAAATTATTTAACTTTATAATGCTTCACACAAACAGACAGTATAACAAAAACTTAAAAATGTTTCTTTTTCAGAAAGAATGGTAACATGGCTGCTTTCTTCCAGAGAAGTAGAGGGGCTAAATGAGCATATCTAGTGTGAGTATCTTCACTCATTCCTGACTGAAGGAATAAGAAACGTTGCATCTGCCCCAACTCTCCCCTATCGATAAATGTGCAGCTATCATAACTTTTGTTTTAGGCATTCTGGATTTTGGACATATTTGATAAGACATATATGAAAAGATATTACATTATTTCATATCAGTGTATTTTACAGCAACCGAATACCTATATCAGGCCTAATCTATTGTGAGATTTTTTTTAAAGAGAAGTTTATACAAATGTAGGTTATTACTGGCTTATGATACATGTATATAATACATGCTATTCCTCACAACGGTGCTGCTGTTTTGGTGATGGACTTTATTGAAATGTGAATTTTATGTCATTATTTGAAGGAGATGCCAACTCGAGATGCCGATTCAAAATATCACACATACAAACTAAAAAAAAAAAAATGATTAGCCCAGGTCAATATTTTTAATTTAGGGGTAATGGTAAATAAATATAATGCTAAATATAACCATTATAATATGGTGCTCTCTCTCAGTCATAAGAAAATATCAAAACCCTGAAATAACACTTTGAACATTAAAGCCAGAGATAAAGAGTATTTTTATATTTATAGGCTATTTATTGCCCATCTGTCAAAGCCTTTGCAGTAAATCCATTCGCTAGTCTGGTTGGTTGATGAGAGAGATAAAATGTATGTGCAATAAATGTGTTAGGAACCTGCACAGCTGTAGCAGCGAAGTACTTATATTCTGTTGAGACATTTTGAAGCTGCCCAGCGCAAGATGAATTGCTATACACTCTAGGCAATTGATATGCCATTGCAGTTAAGGTCCTGTCCACAGAACTTGAACCCGTTGTATGTGGCACCCCAGCCGGTGTACGAGGCATCAGTGGAGACAACAGCATGCCTGGACAGTTGTTCTAGAGGCACTGCTGCCCATAAAAATGAAGGGTCCGACAATGGGTGTAAGGTTTAGCAGCATCTCGGTGTCACTGAGAAACAGAAGGGCCCGCTGTGCCCGGTACAGGGCATCTATAGGGCATTTGTACTGCTGTGCCCGGTACAAATCATCTCGATACTCGGTCGTATAGCCAGCGTTGAAGCGGTCTCATATGAAGCAATCCGAACTGTATTACTGCGGCTGTGGATGTCATATGCCCCTGGAGCCTCTGAAAATGTTCCAGTGCTACCGCTGTCCTACGTTTCAACGAATTCAAGCAGTTAAAAACCGACTGGATGCGCTCATCTGTGAGGTACCCGGTCAGGCCAAACGAATCCAGCTCCATCCCGAGAAAAGAGATCCTCTGCGTGGGGAAGAGTTTGCTCTTTTTCCAGTTGACCTGAAGCCCTAACTGGCTGGTGTGACTGAGCACCATATCCCTGTGTTTGCACAACTGCTCTCGCAACTGGGCAAGGGTCAGCCAGTCATCGAGATCTTGGGGACAGATGCACCTGAAGATGCGTTTCTGCATTAGCGTTCTGAAAATCTGCTTATGAATGGACTGGTTCGAGATTCGCAGATCTAAGATTGGCCGTAACCCACCGCCTTGGGTACAATAAAGTACGGGCTGTAAAAGCCGGTCTTCATATCAGCTGGAGGGACCGGCTCTAATGGCGTCCTTCGCCAGTAGAACTGTGATCTGCACCTGGAGCACAGGGGCGATCTCCTTCGACACAGAAGTGAAGTGAATGCCCCTGAACTTGTAGGGATGCCGGGCGAACTGAATCGCATAGCCAAGTCTAAAAGTAAGGACGAGTCAGCGGGACAGGCTGGGTGTTAGCCAGGCCCCCAGCGACCAAACCAGCAGGACCAAAGGCACCACGGACGTACCTGCAGGGGGGTAGCGAGGCAGCAGACAGCATGGTAGTGGGGTCTGGGCGTGCTGGGCAACACTTACCTGCTTCTGCTGAGGGGGCACACGAGTGTGGGGAGGCCGCTTGTGTGCATCCTAACACAGGCGGCACCCCCTGCTGGTGATTGGAGAAGTGCCTGAGGGTGACAAGGCATGGAAGCATCGAACATAACACTATAGCATAGCACACGAAAGCACGCTCTCTTGGCACCCAGCGTATCGGAACAGCTCTTTCGAATTTTGGGGACCACTGGCTGTTTTTAACACCAGTGAGACAACATAATTTTCCAATGATTCTCCACCCGGCCCTCCTCCGGGGAAGAGCAGCTCCTGACCAAATCTGGGTGACCCGTCCCAGCTGACTGGGATGGGTGGCATGTGGGACTGATGCCCATGGCGACGAGCAGACAGAGGGGTCGCCAATGTTTCTGGACCAGGGGGGCCAAGGGCCAACACTGTGACTTTAAATATAAATCAGTCACTGTACGCAGCTCAGCCTTGGCTCAGAACTACCCTCCTGCACTAAGGGTGCTGGGCAGACGCGGCCTGCCAGTGGCACTGCCACCCCACCGATGAGGGCAGTGAGAGAGAAGACACCGACACAGCACCCTATGGGGGCTCTGGCTAGAGAATGTTCCCAAATGGCAACTCTGCTACTCTTCCTTAAATACCCAGACCAGAACAAAGGGTTGTAAATGTTTACTACATGCACACCTGGTTCCGGCGGAGAAGATCAGATATCTAAAGAGACCACTCAAAAAAGAGAACAGAGTTCTCATAAATTTCAATCGTCCTTATCCTACCAGTGACTACAGTGAAGTTGAGACCATTTTACCAATCACACTGAGGCATTTAAAATTATACCAAACATGAAAGGGAAAAAACAATAGAATTCACAAGATCCATTATATGTGGAATAAAGACATTCCTAGAGAACTTTCTGTGTGTTGAATCAGGGGGAAGTCAGTAGGGAGAGAAGTTTGGGCAAGGTGGTGTCCAACTCTCCTTCTCTGAGATCTTCTCTCCAGATGAATGAGTTTTATTGTTTTATTGCAGGATGGTTCATCTCAGCTTTTTTCTAAGCAGGGAAACCAAACCTTACACACGTGTCCGTTTAAGCTCAAAAGAAAATGAAGTCAAAATGTTTGCTCTGTTTTCTGTGCACGAGTCCTCTAATAATCAATCTGATTATTTGTTTTCAACCCTAAAGTAAAAACAGGAAATCAAGCTTTTTTTCCCCCTCTGATTTCAATATTACATCAAAAAACAAAAGATTCGGAAGGTACCCTGATTATATACAGAGCCATAGAGAAACTGATGGAGAAGCAGATCACAACAAGCTTACAGTAATAATTAATTAAATTAATTAACAATGAGTGCAGATGATGTGATTATAAACCGGACTCACCGTGTACAGTGATGTTTCGAGGACAGCGTTTCTTTCCAGATTCAGACTCACACCAGTACACTCCAGTGTCAGATGTGCTGAGAGAGTCCATTACACATGAAGATCCTGTTTGATTTGAACAAGTGTGTGTGCCTTTGTCTGTGTATCTTCTCACTGTCCATCCAGCAGAGTTACTCTGATCCTCACAGCTCAGAGCGAGAGACTCAGATGAGAAGTGTTGACTTCTGCTGGGTTTGATGACCAGAGACACTGAAGCAGAAACTCCTGAAAAGAGCAAAATCTCAATCTAAACTGACACACAGAGACTGCAATCAAACAGAAATACGGACGAGCACAAACACAAATCCTCACCGGTGACCCACAGTAGCTGTGTGCTGCTGGTGTGTGTGTGATAGGCTGGTTGTCCTCTCTCTGCTCTGCACGTATAAACTCCTGTGTGCTGTAGAGACGCAGGACTGAGAGTGTAAGATCCTCCAGCTCCTCTGCTGCTGTCTGACAGATGATCATGATCTCTGAACCAGCTGAACGTCCAGCCTGTAGAGGAGTCTGAAACCTCACAGATCAGAGTCGCTGATTCTCCTTCAGTCAGCCACGGCTGTGGAAACACTCGCACGACTGCCTGAGCTTCAGCTGAACAAAACATCATGAGTTACAGAGCCGTAGAGAAACTGATGGAGAAGCGGATCACAACAAACACAAACTCACCTGATACAGTCAGTGTAACAGCATCACTGCGCTGAGAGCGTTGAGTCTTCATCTGTCCTGTACAGGTGTATTTACCGCTGTGAAAGACTTCAACTCCGCTGATGATCAACTCTTGTGTTGAGGTTCGGCTGACAGAGTTTTTATACCAGCTGTTGTTTTCCTCTATTTCCCATCTGAATGTCCACTCAGTGTCTCCTCCCCACTTTATATCACATCTGAGAGTGACTGTTTCTCCTCTAAACACTCGTTCATCAGGTCGTACCGTCACCACAGCTTTAGGAAACACTGTCCAAACACAGATTATTGCATTTATAGTTTTAGACGTTGTGTAGATATGGTCTCTGATCTGTATATGTTGCATCACACACACATTCTCTCTCACCTGTAACATTTACCCACAGTGCATCACTGTATTGTGTGTAATAGACTGGTTTCCCTCTTCCAGCTCTACACCAGTACTGGCCTCCATCAGACACTGAATCAATCTTCAGGCTGTAGGGGTTTGTTTCTGTCTTCTCTGTCTCAGGGTTCAGTGTGTGTTTGTACCAGTAAAAGTCCCAGTGTCCAGTGGACGGATCCATGCCACAGGTCAAAGTCACTGTGTTTCCTGTCAGTGCAGCTCCTGCAGGATCTGATGTGAGTTCAGGCTTCGGCTTTAGATCTGCAGGAGAACAAGAACAGATTCAGATCCTCAAGAGTCAGAGTTCAGCTGTGCCAGGGGCGGAGCGGGGGGGGGGGGGGGTGGCTAATGGGGATTAAGCCCCGAATGTTTTGTCAAAAGCCCCGAATCTTTTAGTAAAAAAAAAAAAAAAATCATTTTGTTTCATTTCCTCTCAGTCTTTCAGACTAGAGCGGCAAAAAATGAAACAAAAGCTCCTTTACCGTGTGTGTGGCGGTCGGCAATGCATAGTGCGTCGCACACATAGACTGTCGCAAAATCCCCAGCTTGTTTGCCAATGCCAACTGCCAATAAAAACTAACGAAGAAGAATATACATCCTCTTCTTCGTCGTTGTCATCAGGGATTGGCGGGCTTTTGTATTTCACCGGAGTAGTAGTTAACTATAGTTAACATGGACACTACACATTTTTTTTAAAAGGAACACTAAACCTCACCGGCCAGAGAGAGATTCTGCGTCAGACGAAAGTGTTACAGGTTTGTGAATCCGCTGTTGTAACACTTGAGTTAAATGACTGTACTGCTGGCTAGCTAGAGTTACGTTGAAGATTAACGTTAGGTTTTACTTATTAAGGCGAGACACGACAGGTGAAAACAAAGTCAATTTTGAGATTTTGGGCCAGTTTACTCCCTTAACATATAAGCTTTCATGTCACAATAAAAAAGGCAACATTACACATTTAAGGGTGTTATTTCCTTATATTTTGTCACCGTGCGCCTTTAGATTTCTACCTGAAATCATCCAAAGTTATTCTAACGCGAGCTCCCGTGCAGTCTCCATTCACAGAAACATGTCATGCCTGGTATCATTATAAATCTCTCAGTCTCACACACAGCGCTGTCTAATCCAAATATGGGCATTTCCTTTGTAGAACTAACCAACCGCGAAAGTTTGCAGCCGAAAACAACATCTGATTGGTCATGGATTCTGATGTATCAAATCTGTCAGCTAAGCACAAAGTAAACCAAACTGAACTCTAAAGATTAATAACGATGTTTACACTAAATTCCAATTTCACGTATGCAGGCTAACTTAAAAATAGTCAGATAATGGTTGCCTTTTTTATTTGCCAGGGGTTAAAATGAGTCATCCTTATCATGTTTGGTGTTTTGGATTCACTACAGCTGGAGAACAGTTAAATACCAAACAGGTTGTAGGCTCTACTGTGTGAATTTTTTTTTTTTTTACTAACTTATTTTCCCAGATAGTATATAGATTTTTAGGCATTCTATTATCTCAAACAGCCTGAAAAATAGTGCATTTAGCTGATGTAAATGGAAAAAAATCTCCCCGGGGGAGTATACCCCCGGACCCCCCTAGGTTTGGGCTAAGCCCCGAATGTTTACATCGTCTGGCTCCGCCCCTGAGCTGCACTACACACATCATCGATTATTTGTCTGCAACAGGTCATACAAAAGAGAATAAGTGATAAAGTATGGATTTTATGTTATCAATAAAAAGATCTGAATAGGAACTACATCAAAAAAAATTATATTTCATATTCATATCCAGTCTGCTGCATGTATGATCTTTTAGTGAATAACTTTACATCTGAGACGTTTCAAGACTCCATTTGTCCATTATTTATTTATAAAGAAACACGACAATGTATAAAAGGCTCCATTACCTTGTATCTTACACTATCGCCCCGTAGAAGCTGTTTTTGTAAAAATAGGCTAACGATTGCGTCATAACCAATGCACATAACTCTATCGCACAGTTGAGAAATAACCACCTACTGTACAGGAGTGTGTAACATCATGCTATTTAATCAACAACAAAAAAAAGGTGTTATATTAAATTCTGTTAATCAACCCTGTGTCTTTAATGAATTTTATTGCCTTGCTAGTGATTCTTATCCCCTCTCCCTCCCCTTCTGTTCCCGGTATCCCCATCATATTCCACTCCCTTCCTGCTTCCTGAACCCTTTCTTGCAACACCTGTCTTTCTACCTCATATAATATACATTGCAAAATGACATGTTCAACATTTTCTTTATTAATTCTCACAATTTTCATTATTCCTTTTCCCCATTAAAAACAACGTGCCGTTTAATCCTGTGTGATCTACTCTCAGTCTTGTCATTATAATTTCTTCCCGTCTGTTCCTTTCCCTATAACTTTTAATACTTACAGACTTTTGTATTTTGTGATATCCCCTTTCTTTCTTGTCATCCTCCCACCATTTCTGCCATGCTGCAACGTGATCTCATGAAAATACGTGAGTATTTTTACGTAAAGTGTGATTCTACTACACGTACATTTACTAACGTTTTCACACACAATAAAACGTACAATACTGACTTATTAACAGCACTAAAATGTACAATATTGACGTATTGACAGCACTAAAATGTAAATTATCGACGTATCTGTTAACGTGTAAGCAGCCAGCCACCGGCTCCCATAAATCGTGGCATTAATATTGTTTATTTTATATCCAATAGTCACATCAACACATGTTTTCAGTCACATTTATTAAATGCATTTTACTAAGTTAATCAACCTAATATAAAATAACAGAAATGTAAAATAGCATTTTGCTCTCGTGACATCACTACAAACTCATTTCGGGTGACTAGATAATGTTAAAAGAAGACTGAAATTTAAAACCGTCAGATGAATAACATTCTTGCCAACCATTTTGTAGTATTTAGCTTGTTGTTTGCTGTCAGACATAAAAAGGCATTTTCTCCTATTCAGCAACTGGCGATCACAATATACACCAAAACACAACATCAATTCACAAAACGCAACACTTTATTCGTTTGCTGTAATCCAAATCGTTAGAATCCATATGTTTGCGAGAAACAAATCTAAAATTGAGCCCGGTGATCTTCATCTCCTCTCAGTAGCGCGACGGCAAACATCAAATCTCGCGCTCGTAAATTCAAATGTAAAAAACACACCCTCATGAAGCGTTACGACATGATTTACGGCAGTGGCATCGAACGCTCATTGGCTCTCGCCTGCTTCGTCACAGATTTTTGACATGTCGTGTTTCAGTCGATTTGTATTTGAAATGTGAAGCGCACAACTTCACGGAGAGAAGCCGGATTAATATTTTCATTGATTAATAGCTAACATTCTGCTCTGTACCTCATACAAAACTATTAACGTTATATACCACCAGAGAGGACTGCGACTGCAACACATCTTCATTTGAACTACTTTTCCTTCTCCTTTTCCAAGTGGAATTGGAACTGTTATTTCCTTTTGTAATGCCTCTTTTGCTAGTTTGTCTGTACTCTCATTCCCTTTCACTCCCTCATGTGCTGGCACCCAACAAAACTGTACATCTGTGCCACCCTGGTGTAATCTATATAAATTGTGATGCAGTTCTATAAGTAAATCCTCTCTGACAGATGCCATGGACTGTATACTTTTAATGACAGCTAAGGAGTCAAGCCACCGTAACGCAATAATGACTGCCACGATTTCTGCTGTATATACTGATAGATAATTAGATAGTCTTTTGGAGAAATTTATTTTAAAATCTGGAATATGTATTCCAACTCCCACACATTCATGTTTACTTTTGGATCCATTTGTATACATTTTGAGATAATTATAATAATTATTTTTAAGATAACTGTTTGTCTTAACTCCCATTTCCTCCATTATCCATTCTCTTTTCTTTTCCAGTATACTAAAATCTATCTTTACCTTTGTAAAAAAACATGGTGGAATATTACTAACTGGGTTGGGTTTGGTGAACTCTAAATCTCCCATTCCATATTCTTTCACTCTTTTATCTCCCATCCATCCAAATCCCCTTCCCTGAAACTTGGTATATTCCCAGCAATCCTGTATTATTTCTTTTGTAAGATTTTCTTTCCGACTTCCTTTCAATTTGATTCAATATGCTAGTGCAAGTTTTTCCTCTTCTTAACTTCAGAGTCTCTCCTGTTTCTATAAGTATTTTGTTAATGGGTGTTGTCTTAATAGCTCCAGTGGATACACGTAATGCCCTGTACTGTAATCTTTTCATTTTTTCCAATGATGTTTTTGCTGCTGTACCATAAACTATACAACCATAGTTTATTGGTGACCTCATGCATGCTCTATATATGTCAATTAGTGAATGTCTGTCTGCACCCCAATCACATCCAGCCACAGCTCTCAGTAAATTAATAACTTTTTTACATTTAGATTCTAGTTGCTTTGTGTGTTTTCCATGTATACTTACTATCGAACCACAACCCCAGATATTTAAATGAATTTACTTTCTCCATTGGCTGCTTATATAATGTAATCTTTTCAATATGACACTTTCGTTTGTTTGTTAACATCATGTAACAGGATTTGCTTGTTGATATTTTAAACCCCCACTCTCTACTTTCCCTACTGCTTTCCTTATGTTCTCTAACACGTATGCCACATTTCTTCCTCTCATCCATATGGCCCCATCATCTGCATATAACGCTGATTTAAATTGTGTTCATCTACATTTAAAAACATATCATTTATTATAATGTTAAACAACACAGGACTGATTGCACTCCCCTGGGGAATACCATTGTTCACACTAAACTCCGTTGATACCTCTGATCCAACTTTCACCCTAATTTTCCGGTTTGTTAAAAAATCCATTCTCCAATTATACATCCTTCCGCCAAACCCCATTCTACTTAATTTAATAAGTAGTCCTTCCCTCCACATAGTATCATATGCCTTCTCAATGTCAAAATATGCTATTATCATCAGCTCTTCCATTTTCAATGCCTTTTCCACCTCATTACTGACGCTAACTAGAGCATCTGTTGTTGAGTGTCCTTTTCGAAATCCACTTTGAATATTGGTCAGTAACCCTCTCTGTTCTAGTATATGCGATAATCTTCGACTTATAATCCTCTCCACCATTTGCATAAGGGAGATGTCAGGGCTATAGGCCTATAGTTCCCAGGATTAGTTGGGTCTTTACCAGGTTTGTTAAATGGTAATATAACTGCACTTTTCCAACTACTCTGTATCTTTCCATCCCTCCATATTTTATTGAAAAGTCTTAGCACTAATTTTAAAGGTTCGATTGGTAACTGTCGGAACATGGCATAACATAACTGATCTTGTCCTGGTGCTGTGTGTCCAGTGTCTATCAAAGCTATATTAAGTTCAGACATTGTAAAATCCACATCCAATGATGATAAACCATCCTCCCTTTTCAGCTTTATATTCTTATTCCCTCTGAGTGCAAGGTCTTTATGTTGCTTATGTAACGGGTGTAATATTTATTTAATTTCACTCAAAATCTCTCCGTTTGTCAATTATTTTACATTTATATTTTTTTGTATTCTGAAAAGTATTCTTTTAATATTTCATTTCATTTATTCTTTTAATATTGAATTATTTTGAAAGAGATGTCATGTTTCTATTGTTATATGTCCATTTTTCAGTGATTTGGTGTTTTGTTAAATAAGGCGCGTGGCCCCTTTAAGACTCTTGTTCCGGTTCCGCCCGCTCTCCTTCAGTTCGCGGTAAATGCGACTGAAGAGAGGTGAGTTGTACTGAAGCTCCGTATAAAAAGTTTTATATGAGCTTTGTTTACTGAAGTAAAATATGCAGTTTCGTTCTTAAATGCACTTTAATATTATTCAGACATATATGAAGTTTGTGTGAGTGATGTAAAGCAAGTATTTTTGGAGAGTATTCATTAAGCACAAGCAGGCTAATCTGTGGCTAAAATAATGCCTTTCACTAACAGGCAACTTGTGAAAGAAGGCCACAGATTCCAGCTTGATAAAATTTCATTTTATTCATGCAGGTATGTTTTCACTCATGTTCTTGTTATTGTTAAATTCATGTCAAATGCTTTCTTTTTTTATGAAATATGTTAGCACTATTGATTTCATTATGTGAGAGAAATTAAGTGTTAAATGTAGTTGAGTTCGCGGTAAATGCGACTGAAGAGAGGCAACTTGTGAAAGAAGGCCACAGATTCCAGCTTGATAAAATTTCATTTTATTCATGCAGGCAAAATAAAATATGGCATGAGTGATTCCCGTTGACCAGTCTCGTTCATTTACCACCCTACACAACGCAGAGTGAAGACCGGTCACACTTATGAGAATCAGTAAGGTGATCACCACTGTGCACTGCCACAAAAGCCCGACCTAACACCGCTGCCTTTTCTTTGTCAGACACTACCATATTTCCACCATCAATCAGACCTGGAATTTTAACAGCTTTCCTTTTTCCACGCATTCTCTTAAACATAGACCATATCCCCTAACTCTACTCCTCTACCAATGGTGGAACAGAACTCTCTCTGATTACTATTTTTAGTATATTAAATTATTCTACATGCCACTGCTCTTGTCCTTTAATATTCCATAACATTCTCTTGTGACAGATTCTTCTTCAATATTCTAAACGCCTGGTTTCGCTCTTTTACTGCTCTACAACGTTCCTCATTCCCCCAAGGAACTACTTTCTTCCTACTATTTGTTGTTCTTTTTGGAATGCTCAAAATTGCTGCATTTAAAATGTGTTCAGTAATTTGCTTTGTGGATTCCTCTATGTCTCCTTCTAACGTAACCAATTTGACTGACTTCTCACAGTATGCCCTAAAATGTTCCCAGTCTGCTTTCTCAAAACACCATCTGTTTATTGTACTTTCTTCTTATATACATACATTTGTATTTATTATAGTGAGAATTGGGAAGAGGTCACTTCCTATAGTAGTATCATTCCTGACATACCAATCACATATTTTAACTAAATTATCTGACACCAAAGTGATATCCAAACATGAAGTATTACCCCTGTTCACATCTATTCTTGTACCCTGTCCATTATTAATGCAGACCAATGATATTTCTTCCACCATTTCCTCAACTATGTGTAGCCCTGAATGTTTGTTGCCCCATTAAAGCAGCACTTGGCAACTTTTGCTCTCGGGGTCCCCCTACAGTTGGGAAAAAATAATGCCCTCAACTACTGTCGTAAGCTCGGTCCTCCTACAACAGGGGATGCCATCGTATGGGGGTAATATTGTTGCATTATTCCAAACAAATATATTGTTATGCACAAATGAATGTTAAGTGATTCACAAAAAATAAATAATTTCACAAATCAATATACGAGTTTCACAAAAATGAATTAGATTCACAAGTAAATACAATGACATTTGTGAGTAACAAAAAAATCCACACATGTCAAAAACACACAACTCTGCCTTGCATAAGTTGCATTCATTTGTGAATCGCTTCCTGTGCATTTGTGGATTGCTTCCTCTGCATTTGTGGATCTGGTCTTGCACATTTGTGGATCGCAGCACAGCACGTCGGTTTTGAAACATTTCTAGCGTTTAGACTCATAACAATCCACAAATACGTAGACTCCACCCACCGTCTACTTAAGCCAATCAGATCACAGCCATATCGTGCTGACCAATCGTAGCACGTTCTCGCTCCAACCAAACTCCAAATCACGTTTTGGCCAGTGCCGCTGAAAAACAGTGACCACTGATCTATATAAATCTATATATCTATATAACTCTATACAGTCCCTGACAAAAATCTTGTCGCTTGTGTACAAATTGACCTAAAGTGCCGCTGAAATATATTTCTAATCAAGATATTTTTACAAGAAATGGCTAATTTTAATCCCATCAGCTTTTGTGATAATGTTTCAGTGAAAAACTAAACTTTCAAAAAGTATTCTAATATTCACAGCTTGGTAAAGCCCATTGAGTCAATTTTTGCAAAGACATAAGTGTTGTCACCTTGTCATATGAGCTTCCCCTGTTGACTAATAATGGATCAATTAGGTCTCAAGTGTGTATAAAAAGAACCCCAGTACGCTAGACCTTCACATCAACTGCAACTAGACCTCTGCAAACATGCCTAAGATTCACCCAGAGACTAAAGTTTTGATTATCAAGAGGCTGAAGACCAGATCCACTGCTGATGTGGCAGACACCTTCAATGTGTCTCAGCGTCAAGTACAGAGGATAAAAAAAAGATTTGAAGAGACTGGAGACGTTTTTGACAAGCCCAGGTCAGGCAGACCCCGCAAGACAACTGCTCGAGAGGACCGTTTGTTGGCTCGAAAATCCAAGGCCAGCCCATTTTCCATTGCAGCAGAGCTCCACGAGACCTGGTCACCTGAAGTCCCTGTGTCAACCAGAACAGTTTGTCGGATTCTGTCTCGAAAAGGCCTCCATGGTCGAATCAGATCCCAGAAGCCAGCACTAAACAAAAGACAATTGAAAAACCGTGTGGCATTTGCCAAGGCCCACAGCCTGCTAAAAGGATGGAAGCTGGAAAAGTGTCAGAAGGTGGATTTTTCAGATGAATCTTCTGTTGAATTACACCACAGTCGCCGCAAATATTGCAGGAGACCTACTGGAGCCAGAAGGGATCCGAGATTCACCCAGAAAACAGTGAAGTTTGGTGGCGGAAAAATCATGGTCTGGGGTTACATCCAGTATGGGGGTGTGCGAGAGATCTGCAGGGTGGAAGGCAACATCAATAGTCTAAAATACCAAGAAATCTTAGCTACCTTTTATATTCCCAACCATAAAAGAGGCCAAATTCTGCAGCAGGACAGTGCTCCATCGCATACTTCCATCTCCACATCAAAGTTCCTCAAGGCGAAGAAGATCAAGATGCTCCAGGATTGGCCAGCCCAGTCACCAGACATGAACATCATTGAGCATATGTGGGGTAGGATGAAAGAGGACGCATGGAAGACGAAACCAAAGAATATTGATGAACTCTGGGAGGCATGCAAGACTGCTTTCTTAGCTATTCCTGATGACTTCATCAATAAATTGTATGAATCCTTGTCAAACCGCATGGATGCAGTTCTTCAAGCTCATGGAAGTCATACAAGATATTAAATTTGGATCTCACAGCACCACAACTAAATTTGCTGACATATTTTTGTATTTGCAGTAAATTTGTTCTATTTCTGTATAGGCGACAAAACTTTTGTCTTGCCAAAATTTGACCTTTCTGTCTTGATTAAATGATAAATATTTTTTTCTGTGAAAATTATTTATTTCAGTGCATTAAACATCATTTGGGAGGGTTTTAGCTTTTCATATGAGCTATTTCTAACACCAATTAATTAATTAAAAGTCAGGTTAATATCAGGTATTTCTAGAAAATAGATAAGTGACAAGACTTTTGTCAGGGACTGTAGATCGTCAGAATCTAACTGCAGTTTCTAACGTGATCAGATCACTGCTAAAACTATTATATCCAGATGCTATCTGTCATTTCAACAGTTTTTAGATTCTCTGAAATCTTTCTGTCAAATGCGTTTATATTCATTAAGGAATAATGTATAGCACCTGAATGCAGAGTTGAATAAATTGGTTTCCCTGTTTTATTAACCACCATTTAAAACTCCTTTCTTGGGTAAATTATATACAGCCTCTATTCTAGCATCATTCCTTTATATTCACCTGTTGTGTAGGCTTTGAGTATCAAAATAACATAATTTAGGACGTTAACATTAAAATAAAAAATAAAACAGCCAGTAGATGGTGGAAGAGGAACACTTATTGGCTCTTTAACCTTGTAACACGGCAACAGTTCTCAACACAACACTAAGTGTTACAATACTCAGAATATGCTTAAGAATAGGGCTAGGTTCGACTCTCAGGAGGATAAAAATGAATTTTAGGCCAAAAGGTGTGAAACAGCTAGCAGCCAGCACATTTATTACACAGATGACAAAAAAAACAACAAGTGCCAGTGACCAGAATAATACTTGGTTCTATAGTCCCAGTACAATAATCAGAAATGGGAAAATTCCATTATTCAGTCTGGGTTGTGCGTAACTGGTCCAAGAAACAAATAAAACAAAATAGAAGAAATAAGAAGATTAAAGGAAAATTTCCGAAAGTTGTCCTGGGTTCTTCTCAAAGTCAGTGTGTAGTGTAAAAATGTATCTATAAGGCCTTTTTTTTCCCTACTACCCAGGTAGTGTGTGTATAAAGTAACAGCTTAGCTGAAATCAAATGAATCCCGCGATGGAAACGGGTCCGAGTTGAATGTCCGCAGGTCCTTCACTGAATCACAGGGTCTGGCTCGCCATAGATCGCATAACTAACACAGTTGTCACAGGATGGAATCGGGCAACAAAAAAAAACAGTCTACACAGAACAACACAACTCGGTCAACATCTCTTAATGTTCACAGTGTCGTCAACAATAAACTCCTTATGAGTAAATTTAAGTCGCAAAAGCATCACTCACATGCTTTACTCACACGTGCAGCTAAGCATATTACCATCAATACACGTGAGCATACAAAACACACCGATAAATGTGTGTCCAACACACTGTTTAACCATCTGCATTTCAAAAACTCACTTTCATGTGTAAATCGTTTTTTTTTCCCTCCATATATATATACAAAAACCTATTCAAAATTAATTTGACATGAAATGACTCAATAAATCTCCATTTGTAAAACAAAATTTCTTTCAATGAACATCATCTTTGAACTCTGACTGTTTTTTTTTTTCATTTATCATGACATATACAACTTTCTGAACATAGATTTATTTTAAAATTTTTACTATAAAAGATTATTGAAAAAGCTATATTAGAATACAATGTGTACACTTATCATGAAATCACACTGAAACATTGAATACTGATCATATATTGTGTTTATTTAGCTTTTTTTCTGGTTTTTACATGGAATTAACTATATAAAAAAGTTAATACCAAAATAAGCATTTTAAAACACGAATCATACAAAACATTCATCAAAAACTTCTTTAAATAACAACATATATCAAATATGATTAAAAAACTTGAAAATTGAAGTCAACGAAATCATTACATCACACCACACACGCATAATTCATATTTACCTAAAGAGTGCATGTACTTTCCTTAAAGGGATACTTCACAGCTTTTTTCATATTAAATTATGTTATTCCCTTAACTAAGCAGAGTTGACACACACCTCTGTCATCTATGGTATCATAGTGAATGAACTGGGCTTAGTGGGCTAAGTTAATGCTATCAGATCGTCACCGCACGTCGGAGAGATTAAAGGGGGGGTGAAACACTCAGTTTCAGTCAATCTCATGTCAATCTTGAGTACCTATAGAGTAGTATTGCATCCTTCATATCTCCGAAAAGTCTTTAGTTTTATCATATTTATAAAAGAAATATGGGCTGTACCGAGTCTTTCCGGAAAAAACCGAGCGCCTGGAGGCGTATCGTGTGGGCGGAGCTAAAGAATGACGAGCGCGCAAAGCGGTGACGTCCTCAAGCGTGGAGAAACCCATGGCTCTCTCAGCTAATACAGATAATGATCCAGAATCAAATCTGAGGCTGAAATAAATTGAACAGGAGAAACGGCAACATCAGGATGTCCGTCTCTGTGGTATGGACTGTATTTAGTGGCCTCTCCACATTTCTGTGTGTTTACTCGCAGTGTATGAGGACATGATTCGGTTTATGGACTATTGTATGCGACTAGACCTTAGAAGTGGCAAGCAAAACGGTTTTGCACGTCAGAATACTGTAACGTTATACAGAGAACAGCAATGGAGTCCGTTAGCGCATTTGAATGACGAAGCACGCGATCGTGTCATTTACTGATGTTCACTCACGCGACGATAGCCAACAGCACAGACATTTGAAGCAGTTTAAGTTAACTCACCGGCTGCTTCCAAAGCAGGACGAAAGCTTTATCGCTGGGACCGCTCTGTCAAAAACACACTTCTTTGGTATGATTTGGTAAAGTCCTGACAGCAGTGGCGTGTAAATCCATTTTGAGACGCAACTGAAACGATGTTGTGAAGCTTCCCGTCATTTCTGCGTTCAAATCGGTTCAAATGCAGCGCTGCCTTTCCGGAATGCTGTGCTGAAGCGTTGAAGTCGCTCGACGTCACCCATAGGAATAAAAGTGGAGCGCGGCGCCATAAGTGTTCACGGACGACTGGATCTGCATCTGAGAGACTGTTTACGGCTGGCTCTACTCACGCGCGCGCGCGCACCCTACTGGGAGAAGAGCCCGTACGGCCCATACAAGGACCTTCCGCTCTTATTAACGTCAAGTAGAAACATGTGAGAAACCGGAAGGAGTATTTTAGACACAGAAATACTCCATCAAACGTCCAACATTAGTTTTTGAAACTTTGTCTATGTTTAGGATGGGAGTCCAAGTCTTTAACAGTGTAAAAAGCTCAGTATGCATGAAACAGCATTTCACCCCCCCTTTAAGAGCAATGAGACAAGAGAGGTCAACTCGTCTTAGTTAAGGGAAAAATAGTTTAATATGAAAAAGCGGTGAAGTATACCTTTAAATGTCAAATCAAGTTTTGTATTGACAAAAATATTTTACAAGCACTTTTGACAGTTATACATGGTCTGTTTAAATTAGGCACAACACTACAACTTGGCAATAAATTCTATAGCATTTGATCGTTTGCAAGTGGACTGGGACAAAGGCAGGTCATATACATTAAAAAACTGAGGACAGTTGGCATGGATATTTAAGATATCACAGCCAATAGAATTTGAAAAGTTTGTCTAGAGCACAAGTGAGGCTTTTGACATCAAGTGGAAAAGCAAAATAATAATTCTTTGCCACAATTACATACCGGTTTAAAGGGTTAGTTCACCCAAAAACGAAAACTATGTCATTAACTCCTCACCCTAATGTCGTTCCACAACCGTAAGACGTCCGTTGATCTTCGGAACACAGTTTAAGATATTTTATATTTAGTCTGAGAGATTCTGTCTCTCCATTGAAAACATATGCACGGTATACTGTCCCATTCCAGAAAGGTAATAAAAACATCATCAAAGTAGTCCATGTGTGACATCTGTGGGTTAGTTAGAATTTTTTGAAGCATGGAAAATAGATTTTGGTCCCAAAATAAGTCTTCTCTTCCGGGTTTGTTTTTAATCCGCGTTCGGGGGCCTGCGCAGACTCCCTCAGGCTATAAACGAAGCTTGTGCGCACCAGATAACACGTAACACCTCAATTTAAAACAAACACAGAAGAGAAGACAATACTGAATAAAGTCGTAGTGCTTGTTATTTTTGGACCAAATTGTATTTTCGATGCTTCAAGAGATTCTAACGAACCCACAGATGTCACATATGGACTACTCTGATGATGTTTTTATTACCTTTCTGGTCCTTCTGGAAAGGGACAGTATACCATACATACATGTTCAATGGAGATACAGAAAGCTCTCGGACTAATACAAAATATCTTAAACCATGTTCCGAAGATGAACGCAGGTCTTACGGGTCTGAAACGACATTAGAGTGCATCATTAATGACATAATTTTCATTTTTGGGTGAACGAACCCTTTAATGTCCTGCAGAGCCGATGGAAACCAGCTGCGGCTGAGTTGACATTGGCGATCCTTTTATGCCTTCTGTAAGCAAAGACGTTACACTGGTACCAGCCTACAACAATGAAACAATGAAAAGCATCAGAAAATGTCGTTGCATGCGACATTGCAACTTCATTGAAAGCTAACATAAGGCTCACTGGCGCCAGTTCCAATGGAGTAACGTTATGTGAGCAAAATTAACAGCTTTTACTGACAGTGACGCTACTCCAAGGTAGATGATGATGAATGAGGATTAACAAAGTGTCTATTTGAAATGATTACTTTTAAATTATGAATTGACTGTTACAATGTACATGTCATTGTCACATTACCACATTTAGAAATGTGTGCACATGCCACAGAAATAAAATAAATCCGTACCATCCTGCTGTCTTCTTTCCCACCGGTCATCTTGGAAAATTCAATGTCCACATGCAGTGAATAAAACAGAAACAATGAAATATTAATATTAACAAATTATAAAACAACCTTTGTGTAAAGTGCTCAGCAGCTTTGTTAAACATGTATTAACTTACCAAGTGTAATATGATGTGACTGGATCCTGGTCTTCCATTACCTAGATAAAATATAATAATAACAACAACACCATATTACAATGCCGTAATCATATAAGAGTCATAATTTAAACCAATGAAACATGTAAATGTTAAATGTTTTCATCCCGTAATCCATACAACTTTAAATAACTTAACGTTAGTCAGTGACAAGCCGCTGGCACAAAGTGGCGCTTTTTTTGAACTAACGTTACACAACCATAGACTTAAAAAAAAACACAAAAAAAACACACAACACACATCACCACAATGACTATTACGAGTTCAAACTTAAGGAACCATGCATATATTAACCTTTAAGTCTTTTTAAAAACAATACCTAGAAACACCCTTGCAAAACGTGAGAGCTCGCTGGCCTAACACACTAAGTTAACATTCGGTTTTGGAACATGGAAATAATAACGGTTAAAACAAACAAATTATGTTTCCTAGACAATTAACACAAATCTTTCTCATGTGATGTGGAGAAATATGTTCTATTTTACGCGTTTAATAAAATTCACTCACCTGAGGCAGACTGATGAACTGACGGCTGGCCAGCTTCGGTTATGTTGGAAACGGACGCCACTGCGCATGCGCAGCAATGTCATTCCGGTGGTCCCAGTTGTTTTCCCCCAGAGTGTTAAAATGCGATATTCACATTTGCAACGTGATAAATAAATCCAATAGTTAAAGTTGCCACCACCCATTGAGTATATGCAACAGAAAAGATGCCTTTAATGTAAACATACTACTAAATGTGTTTTACACAGTAATTTTGTTAACAGTTGAACACTATATTTACACATCATGTGTCTGTAGTAACACAAAATGTGTTACGAATCCTTTAACACAAATTCTGTGTTCATTTTTAACACATCATTTTTAAGAGTGTACTTTGGCTCGGCGCAGTAAAAAGTCGTTTTTACGCGTATTATTTTGTCACCATACTTGATCGTTCAACTACTGGTGTAACTGTATTTAAATAGGGGAAACGTGGAGGTGTTTGGTACTTCTAACTTGATCTCTGTTTGGTACCATAGTGAATGAACTGGGCTTAGGGAGCTAGGCTAAATGCTGTCAGGGTTCTGTCACTTCGGTCTAGCTTTCTCTTGGTTTGGTGACAGAGTCCTGACACTCCTGTATTTTGCCTTGTCTTGTGTGAGCGTGCAGCTTTGAGCATGCTCGAGCTGCGTGCTCTTCTGTCCCTGTCATTTTCTGTGTGGGGCGTGGTGTTCGGGTCCCAGCACTTCTGTCTAGTTGGGTTTCGGTTTTGTGTTGGGATTCGGACATTCATGCTCCTTGTGTTTTGTCTTCTGTTGTGAGTGCACAGAATGAGCATTCGCTCATTCTTGTGCACTCTGTGTTGTTGTGTGTGTGCGCTGTCCTGTCTGTGTGTTGTGTAGCATGCAGCTGGTGTTTTACTTGCTGCATGCTTTCTTGTTGTCATGTTTCGTGTGAACATGCAGTTTATGAGTTTTCATTAACTGCATGTTCATGTCGCGTTTGGTGTGAGCACATGTTCATGTGTTTCTTTGTCCCATGTGCTCTCATGTCAATTGTCTAACCCCACCCACCTTGTTTCCTGATTATTGGTTCATTTGCCCCACCTGTCTTCTCCCATTACCTTCGTTTGTTTGCTCCCCATTTAATCTCCTTGTGTTTGCAGTCCTGTGCTGGATCGTCGTCAAACATTCCTCCTGTTTTCCTGCTCCTGAAGTCTAGTCAAGCCATGCGAAGTCAAGTCTTGTTTTTCCCCCTTGGTGTAGTTTTTGTTTGTCTTTATTTATTTTTATGAAATAAAGCCCATTCTGCCTGCAATTGAGTCCTCGCTCCTTTTCCCCTCTACAAACCCTGACAAAATGCTATCAGATCGTCACCGCGAGTCAGAGAGATTAAGTGCACGCGCTGAGACGAGAGAGGTATGTATCAACTCGTTTTAGTTAAGGGAATAACATAGTTCAATATGAAAAGGCAGTGAAGTATCCCTTTAACCTTTGCATCTTTTTCACATTTGCCGTAATCATTTTGACCTCCACATCTTCCTTTGCACTGCTGTGCCGTGTGCCCCATTCTTTAACATTTATAGCACCTTAGAGGTTAAGGTATGTACTCTCTCACACTATAATTTATGTATCCCATTTGGACTGACTTGGGGAGGGTTCTCTCAAATTGTATTACCACAGATAACGTTTCTTTTAATAATCCATCTTGCTTAGTTTTTAGCCGTGTAGCCTCAACTGCTTTGCCTCTCTGAATCTCATTTTTGACATCTTCCATTGACATACTTAAAGGGTCATGAAACCCCAAAATACTTTTTTTGAGATGTAAACAGCTATGTATGGGCTGCACATCATTGAAAACACTAAGGATACTCATTAATGGTATTCATGTGTGAAAATAGTTCTTTTTGCATTTTTCAGAGTGATTTCTCTCTTCTGGTTTGAAAAGCTGAGTCGGAGCAACATCACAAATGCTGACATCAGCGTGTGTTTTCGGCCCCAGTATGGGCTGCTGAGGACATGCTCACGTCGACCAGGGTTGCCATATTGGGCGGTTTTCTGCCCAATTGGGCGGTTTAGCAATCTATTTTGCGGGCAAAAATGGGTTTGGGCGGGTGGATAAAAATTGGGCTGGTTTTGGATCAGTGCGGTGGGTTTTTTGTAGCCGAAACACCGGCACTTCAGATCCTTCTTCCTGTTGCCCTCTGTTCAACAGGCAGCAGTTAAACCAAACTTTTATTATGACGGGTTGCCATGAAGACCTTTGAGTGTCTGTGTTCATATGACGGCTTACTTAAATGAAACGTTAAATTCTCATGAAGTGACAGTTTATGCATCTGTGTGTCCTCATAGCGGCACACGGCAGAGACACGTAAGTGTGTGTATCTGTGTGTGCACGCGCGGGCTCGCATCTGCGCAGAATTTGCAGGAGTAATTTTTAAAAAGTAATTTGCAGTTTAATATTCACAGACACTAGTATATATTCGGCTACAGTTTGGAGCACTGCGCTTCGAAAGCTGCGTGTACCGAATGTACTCAGGAGTCGTATAACCGGTAATACAGAAATGCTGGTATTGTCATTTTGTTTTAAAGCAGCCTACCTGCACAGCAAAAAACATGTTGGGAGATTTATCACCACGGGTGTTAAAATTATCACTTTCCGGGTGAACATACAGGTCCATCTTTGCTAGTGTTAAAACAACACTGACGAAAGTGTTCGTTATACAAACACTGTGTTAGTGTTTCTTTTTAGTCACTCAAGTTGTTGAGAAATGTATTACTCATAAGTGTACATTTAACACTTTATGGTGATTAATCTCACACACCCAGTGCATTTAATGTAAATACTTAAATACTAAAATGGCACTGTGAATGAAATTTAAAACAATTTATATATATTATTTTATTTTTCCCCCAAAAAAATCAAGTGACTACAAATTTATTTGAATATTTATTGAAATTGTAATATATCAATTCCATTACATTTATGTATTTGGCAGACACTTTTATCCAATGCGACTTACACTGCATTCAATACAATTTTTAATAAAAAAAAACATTTTTGTCAGTTCTTGCTTTCGCCGGGAATCGCTACAGTAAAGCCATTGTTGTCACACATACAATTGAATAAAACAATTTCTTGTTATACTGCTATGCTATAATATCTTACCATGATAAATCTCTACTGCGTTTCAAACAAGATTAAACAAAGAAACATTCCTCAAGTAATGTTTTAATTGAAAATACAAAAATTCAACATTGTATATATTAAATCAACCTTAATGTTAAAAAACTGTCTGGTTTGTAATTCATTCTGATAAAAAATACTATTCCTTTATAAATTAATACATTTACATTTGGCAGATGATTTTATCCAAAGCGACTTACATTGCATTCAATGTACGCATTTTTACTTTTTGTCAGTTCTTGATTTCCCAAATTAATCGATTCCACGATCTTGGCGTTGATAGCGCTCCTCAAAATGATCCAAACACATAGTATCGTTCCTGTTAAAGAGACAAATTTGGTTAAAACAAACACATTAAAAAAAATCTAAGATATAAAGTTTCAAACATCTTCAATCAACAAGCAGAGATACTTACATAGCCTGTCTTCCTTTCAGGATCGTTTAGGTTTGTAGAGTAATAATGCCAAGGGCATACATAGATTGTGGCCTTAAGTGGTTTCCTTCTGCAATAATAAACAATATTCCATGAAACAAAAATCCTCCAAAGCAGAAAGCAAACTAAAAGACTCAAAATAATCAGGTCACTTTGTGTTCCCTTTCGAGAGAGGTTCCTCGTATTACGTATGGGAAAAAACTCCTTTTCTCGAGAATGTGAAGCAAAACTTTTAATAAAGGTATCTATGTAAAGCGCAGTGAGCTGCACGGCCATAGCCCAGCGCGAGGAGCGCTCTGATTGGCCGGGCTGCGGCAACTGCTGGAACCTATGGTGAGGCGGCTGAGAGGAACGAACCAATGGGGGGCGTTCCAGAAGCCCGCCGAAAAAGGTGCTTATATTTGCATACAGGAGGCTATATAAGACCCTAATTCGCCATAGGTGTCAGATTTTATCTCCTTCAGCGATACCTTCGCTGGTCTCCGGAAGAAGCACCGCCGTTGAAAAGGCACCAGCGGAACCTGCAGCTGAGGACGACGGACTCCCTCTCCGCCTTCTCTGCCGTTCCAGCTACGCCATCCGGCGTTATATATCCTTTAAACTGTGTCTATGTTGAGTGTTATATGTGTTTGTGTGTGTGTGTTGCCGCTGCAACGCCACTTCTAGAGCTTACAGGCTTGTTCTACTCGAGGACTCTCTCGTTCCGCCGCGTCGTTAAGCGCCGCGGAAAGACGGAGCTCTTCTCACTCTCCCTCTGCTCTCGTCCCGTCGCGCTGAATAGCGCCGCGGAAAGAGAGAATGTTAGAGGACATGAGCACACTCAAGCCGAAGCTCTCTTCACTCTGCCGCCGCCGCGGCTCTTCTTCCGCCGCTGCCACAGAGTTGTTCCCACTCTTCTCTCATTCCGTCGCGCTACAGCCGCGGACAGAGAATACTAGAGTGAATAGGCGAACTCGAGCCGAAGCTCTCGTCACTATACCGTCGCGCTGAGGAGGCGCCGCGGACAGACGGAGTTTTTCCTCAGTCTTCCTCTTCTCTAGTTCAGTCGCGATATCGCCGCGGACAGAGAATACTAGAGTGAATAAACAAACTCGAGCCGAAGCTCTCGCCGTGCTAGAAGCGCCGCGGACAGAGTTTTACCTCACGCTTCCAATTCTCTCGTCCTGTCGCTCTATCGCCGCGGACAGAGAATACTAGAGTGAATAAACAAACTCGAGCCGAAGCTCTCGCCGTGCTAGAAGCGCCGCGGACAGAGTTTTACCTCACGCTTCCAATTCTCTCGTCCTGTCGCTCTATCGCCGCGGACAGAGAATACTAGAGTGAATAAACAAACTCGAGCCGAAGCTCTCGCCGTGCTAGAAGCGCCGCGGACAGAGTTTTACCTCACGCTTCCAATTCTCTCGTCCTGTCGCTCTATCGCCGCGGACAGAGAATACTAGAGTGAATAAACAAACTCGAGCCGAAGCTCTCGCCGTGCTAGAAGCGCCGCGGACAGAGTTTTACCTCACGCTTCCAATTCTCTCGTCCTGTCGCTCTATCGCCGCGGACAGAGAATACTAGAGTGAATAAACAAACTCGAGCCGAAGCTCTCGCCGTGCTCATTCTACCGCCGCCGTGCTGAAGCGCTGCGGACAGAGAATACTAGAGTAAGTTAGACGAGCGAGCTCGGGCTGTTGGGTATGTCAAGAACAATGTCGCTGCAGCGCGCGCTTACTGCCAAGGAAGTTGTAATGGCTGCCTTGTCATGATAGCGCGCGCCCCTTCCACAGCGCGTTGCTGACTAGAGCGCGGCTTACGTCATAGCACGCGCTCACTGTCAGAGGATAAGGGCGTCGGAAAATGGCTGCCAAGCTAAGCCCTTTTTTCACTCTATCACTTCCAGTCCCCTTTATTCAGGCGGCTGGAAAGGTTTTTACACTGTAGACAAAGTGTCCACTACACAGTGTGCACCCCTACATAAGCACTGTTAATTCAGCCTCACAAAATCACAAATAAATCCCGCCGCGGCCGGATTACACCATATAAAGTCAACTAGCCTTATTGCAGTCAACTAGCCTGTGGTCAAACACGCTTGTCTGCATGCGCGCTTTCAGTCTAGACTAGAGCATAACGGCATTGTGGAATGGCTCACATACCACCCGCACTTCCTTACATTCTCCCAGTTCCCTTAAGTTAAGTGACTGGAGATGAAATATTGCAGTCAACTAGCCTGTGTTAAACACGCTCGTCTGCACACTATGCTGTGTGCGTTTACCCCTGTGGATTTGCTCACTGGTTTGCACCGTGGGTATTCTACGTAGGTTGTGCGCCACTGCACATTGTTTACACTACACACAAAAGAGCTTTCTATGTAGGAAATGTGCCCACTTTACAGTCTGCACTCCTGCACCCAAGCACTTTTCACAAAGTTCACTCTCGCACACACAATATAAATGTGAGGCGTGCGCCCACTGCAAAGCCTGCACCGCCAAAACTAACACTATCCCCACAGTGTTACAAGCAGTGTTACAGCACAAGCAACCCGGCTAACAGGCCCCTATTACTAAGCGGCCAGCCCCCGAATCTAATTCAACCCCTGGCTTTACGAGCCCAGGCCTGGCAGGCCATTCCTGGTATATAATATTGGGTGTTGAACATATAAAACGAGGTTCTCGCCACAGTTTTGCTCGCAGACCCCGCGATTCAAGCCGTGGTCGAGCCCTCTGTAAGAAGCAGTGTCAGTCACGTGCTTCTCGCTGAGGCATTGAGACTGTTAAAGGAGAGAGTGGCGAAAACAGTACACCCGACGCTAGCGAGTCAGGTTTTTACTGTCGCTAATTCCTCATGCCGAAAATG
The DNA here is from genome assembly GCF_024679245.1 of Pseudorasbora parva. NCBI lineage: Eukaryota > Metazoa > Chordata > Actinopteri > Cypriniformes > Gobionidae > Pseudorasbora > Pseudorasbora parva. The sequence continues at coordinate 62,983,022 of NC_090172.1, read as the reverse complement.
GGTGGCGGTCTCAGGCCCATTTTCCAGGCATCTGAACAAAGCACTTATGACACGCTCGTTTCAAGGTGCTGACGGTGAAACAAATCCTCGCGCACATTCGCCCCGGGGATTGGGTTTTCTCAATAGATCTGAAAAACGCATACTTCACGTTACGATAACCCCCCACCCCCACTACAGGCCATTCTTGAGATTCGCCTTCGAGGGGCAGGCTTATCAGTACAGTCATTGTCATAGACTCAAGACTTACGGCATAAGAACCGTGCATGGCTAAGCATCTCCTTTTATGGGCAGAGCAAAATCTGAGCTCCCTAAGGGCGGCTTACGTGCCAGGTATTCTGAATCAGGGTCTGGACATGTTATCCAGAGGACCCATGTCCCCAGGGGGATGGTCCCTTTACCCGCAAACAATTCAGCTCGCACAGCACACGCTGCCCAATATTTTTTCTGCAAACGCAGGGATGCCCTGGCCCATGTTGGCCCAGACTCCCTCTATATGTTCCCTCCGATCGCGATCCAGCTGCAGCCTGTGCTTTTTAATAGCCCCACTTTGGAAGAACCGCACATGGTTCTCCATACTGTTTCAGCTGTCAGACACAGCCCCATGCCTATTCTGCCAATGAAAGGGAAGGTCTGGCATCCCAATCCCGAGCTGTGGGCCCTCCACGTATGGCCCATCAACGGTATCCGGGAACCTCTCTGACAAGTCATGAACACTATTTCGGAAGCTAGAGCCCCTGCTATCTGGCAGCTCTGCTTTGAAGTGGTCAGTGGTTTTCTAACCAATGTGCTACGCGAAACATCGACGCACACTCATGCGAACTGGCGGAACCGCTCGCTTTCTCCAAGAGCTAATGGATGCGGGTCGTCTCCCCTCCATACTCGGGGTGTGTGTCTCCGCCATAGCAGCTAGCCACGCTCCGATCGCGGCACATTCACTAGGGAAAAGTGATCTTATTGTGTGTTTTCTTAAAGGGGCCAGGAGATTCAGCCCGCCTTGCCCCTACCTCGGTCCCTATTTGGGACCTCGCCATGGTTTTGGAGGCCGTGAAGGGTTCCCCCTCCTAACCACTTCAGAACACGAGCTTGAAGCACATATCACTCAAAACCGTTTTTCTGCTGGCTGTGGCCTCGGTTAACCGAGTGGGTGGCTTACCTTGCACTCTCCGTGAGCCCTTCCTGTCTTGAGTTTGGGTCCAGCAACTTCAAGGTTGTGCTCAAACCGAGGCATGGTTTTATGCTGAAAGTGCTATCAACCCCTTCAGTATGCAGGTCTGCACTGCTTAACCCGCGTCTCAGAGAGAATAAGACGCAAACCTATTCTGCCCAGTCAGAGCATTGAGATTGTATCTAGAGCGCTCCGCCCCCTTCAGGCAGTCGGATCAGCTCTTCATTGCTTCGGTGGCCGCACTAAAGTTTGTGCTGTCATGAAACAGTCTCTCACACTGGATAGTGGATGCAGTCCCACTAGCATATAGGTCCAGGACCTAGCCTGTCCTACAGGCATTTAAGCCCACTCCTCTAGAGGCATGGCCTCATCTTGGGCTTGGTCGTGTGACATTTCTTTGGAAGATATCTGTGCGGCGGCAGGCTGGGCCTCTCCGTCCACTTTTATCAGATTCTACAAGTTGGAGGTTCCAGCTCTACAAGCAGGGCTTCTCTCCATCTAGGCTCTATCTTGACCCTGGCAAACAGATTGCCTTACATTTTGGCCTGTACACATTAGTCCTTAAGCACTATTCATTCATCATAAGATCCGACTATGTCCGATCAGCTGTTCAAACGAACCGACTCTTCCGGTTCTTCATTCCCCTTATAAGCCGCCTCTGTCGGTGTCTCGGGGGTTTATAACATGTGCTTTGGGTATACTGGGTCAGTCAGCACACACGGCGCTTTACATTGTGTTCCCATACGTAATACGAGGAACCTCTCTCGAAAGGGAACGTACTCGGTTACTTTTGTAACCTCGGTTCCCTGAGAGAGAGGAACGAGTATTACGTTCCGTGCCGTGTTTATGCTTCTCAGGTATCGCTTCAGTCGATCTTAAAACCTGACACCTATGGCGAATTAGGGTCTTATATAGCCTCCTGTATGCAAATATAAGCACCTTTTTCGGCGGGCTTCTGGAACGCCCCCCATTGGTTCGTTCCTCTCAGCCGCCTCACCATAGGTTCCTGCAGTTGCCGCAGCCCGGCCAATCAGAGCGCTCCTCGCGCTGGGCTATGGCCGTGCAGCTCACTGCGCTTTACATAGATACCTTTATTAAAAGTTTTGCTTCACATTCTCGAGAAAAGGAGTTTTTTCCCATACGTAATACTCGTTCCTCTCTCTCAGGGAACCGAGGTTACGAAAGTAACCGAGTACGTTTTACTTCAGGTTATTTTTATACCAATACATAGCAAGAAAACGTTATATTCCAAACATAAGCACTACTGTTACAGATTTACAATGCTATAGTTAACCTAGACGGTGAAATGACGGCTATTGCTTGCTGGGCTGTTACAGATTTACAATGCTACAACTAGAAAAGGCTAGAACTAAGTTGTACAGAAAAAATCGCGCATGGAAGGGCACTAATGCATGTCTGCTCAACTAATACAAAATAAGACGAAAAATGTCAAATAGTATGAGTGTGCAATGTCGTGCAAACAGCGTATCATATGCACGCCAAAATGAGTTTTGGCGTATACATTCCACGACATTGCACACTCGTACTCGATCTTGAGTTTCTATATATTGACTGAAGCAGTTCATGAAGAAAAGCGTGTCCTACGATGTTTTCGACAGAGCGCTGAACAGAATGGTCGGCGTATGTTATCAAAGTACCACGAGAAGATTGCTAGAACACACAGAGCATTTCACTCGCAAAATGTTGCAGGCCGATCAGTATGCGCAGCGCCGACAATGATGGACCGTGCTATCCGTGGGTGCTCGGCCAGGGATCGAGCCCCGGCGTCACACAAGAAAAAAAAATTAAGAGCAATTAATTCATTTGATTAACGTCTGCTTTCTCATTTGAATGACATTTCAAAACACCAGAATTTACTCGTAGTTACGGGGTGAAAGATATAAACGGTCTTATAAAAGGTTGGAAGCCCTAAAGATACTTAACGTTATGCCAAATGAGAAGAAATAACTATCCAAGTCCAGTGAGTTAAAAAATGACACATAATGTTAATGCTGCTACATTATTACAAAATTAGTACAACGAAATTAAGTCACTTACGTAAATCTCGTCCTCCATTAACGAATTTAGAGTGTTAGTGGGGGTTATTCAGTTATGTTAAACTGAAAGGTAAAAAAAAAAAAAAAAAAAAAAAAAAAACGCTAACAGAGTTAAGTCAACCACATCGGTTACGTTACTCATTATACAAGCTCATTAATAAATCACAAGTTGATAAGATAATAATACTATACTATACCTTGTCCTTGTAACCGTTGTGTGTGCAGGGAAATCCATAAAGATGGAGAGACCGAAGGATGAGCTGGGAAATTTAAAATGTTCTGCACATGCGCAGATGTTGATTGTTAACACCCAAAGGAAACACTGTGCTTTATCACTAAACAAGTGAAAAAGCATATAATATTTGTAAATTAACACCAGATTTTATCACTAGATGCCCAACACCAGGTTTTTATCCCTCAGTAATTTGCTGTGTGTACTTGTGACAACCCTACATGTGCATGTTTACATTTACATTTGTTCATAAATAAAAAAATCTAAGTCAGTCTAAATTAGCTCACTCTGATTAGATGCAAAGAGCCTACGTCTTGGCGAGCTACCTCCAATCAGGCCACGAGCTACTGGTAGCTCACGAGTGACATGTTGGAGACCCCTTAGTAGCAGAGCTGAAGATGTTGAGGTTCTCTTTGGGGGTGACGAGGATGGATAGGATCAGGAATGAGTACATCAGAGGGACAGCACATGTGAGATGTTTTGGAGACAAAGTTAGAGAGGCCAGGCTGAGATGGTTTGAGAGGGATTTCATGGTACCACAAGCCTCCGCTCATTAGCTGAGCGAAGGCTTCTGGTGGGGGTGTAGACTCGTAGGAGTGAGCCGAAGTATGCGGTGCTGAGCAGTGGCGGAGCCAGAGGGCTAGTTGGGGTGGCAATTGCCCCCCCAGACGAAGTCCTTGCCACCCCTGTTGCCACCCCGCTGAAAACATTACACTGTTTGAATTTTACTAACATTTCCCAAATCTCCCAGCGGACGTGAATACATCCTGGCAGCGCGCATAAGCGTGCAGCTGCAGCGTGCTGTTGCTGCTACACTTTTCATTGGTTAAGCTGACACGCAGCTCCTTCGTGACGTGCCCCAAACGACTCCAAAACAACGCGGGAAGCAGCACACACATAGTTGCCACGGTCGCGGTTTTCCCGCACAATTGGGCTATTTTAAAAAGAGTTGCGGGAAAAATTACGGAGGTAAAATTGCGGTTTTTTGGGCTACAATTAAAAAGTACCGCGGCCGCGAAACAATATAAAAGAGCCAAAGAAATTAAATGGAACGGTTTATTAGTGGGTATTGATCCCCGGGAACGAATTCACTTGGCAACAACCGCTGCACGTGAGGAGACACGTCACTTGAGCATTTCACAAATCAAGCATCATCACGTCACATGAGTTATGCCTTTGGTGGTTGAAGCACCGGTTCGGTTGTCCGTGGATGAACAAGCAGCACTATAAAATGTCAGGTAAATGGAGAAAACCATCACCACAGATGCTTTCTCTCTTTACTGCTGAAATCTATTCAGCACCACATGAGAAGGGTGGGGAAGAGAGCATATGTCTAAATGAAGACAGCCCTGAGATTGTAAACTGTACACACACACACACACACACACACACACACAATTTTGGAATCGACTATGTTGATTGTTTTTGAAATAAGTATCTTCAACAAAGCTGCATTTATTTTATTAAAAATAAAAAAGTAATGTTGACTGTAATATTGTGAAATATTATTAAAATATAAAGAAACTGTTTTCTATTTGAATATAGTAAAGTGTAATTTATTCTGTGATTTAAAGCTGTGTTTTCAGCATCATTTCTCCAGTCTTCAGTGTCACATGATCCTTCAGAAATCCTTATAATATAATTATTTCCTCCTCAACAAACATATGGTTATTATCAATGTTAAAACACTTTTAGGATTATTTAATTAATAGAAAGTAAAAAACAAAAACAAAACAGTATTCATCTGAAATAGAAAACTTTTCTATCTATCTATCTATCTATCTATCTATCTATCTATCTATCTATCTATCTATCTATCTATCTATCTATCTATCTATCTATCTATCTATCTATCTATCTATCTATTTAAAACTTTAAACTTATCAAACTATTTACAGCTTTAAACTTATTAAACTATTTACAGCTTTAAACTTATTAAACTATTTCAAACTTTAAACTATTTCAAACCTTTTCAAACTGTGATCAACTCTCTTCCAAGCCAACTTAAAGTTTGTCTTCAAACTTTTTTATCTAGTTCATATTGGCATGCAGCAACGTGTAATGCAGCACTAATCTTAGGAGAACAGACCGTTGTCATGAAAAACAGAGCGTTGCCATGGACGTAGGATTCTAACCTTAGGGACCGAACAGATTATTTTCTTTAGCGGAAGCAATAGTTTTTAAATCAATATGTTGTGTCAAATTATTTATTTATTTGGTAGGTAGTAGCCATGTAATAAGCGGAATAATGTATAGCGAGGCGGTTATTATAGCGAATACAACCCCTTTCAGGCTGATTTAAGATCCCTCCGCTTCACGCCAGGCTCCTAAACAACCTGTCGGTGTTGTATTCGCTATAACTGCCTCGCTATACATGATCCCTTACTTAACATAACATACATGTCTAGATGTCTTTAAGCAATTTCCTTGTGTTGTCAAATAGGCTAGACCTCAATATACTCAGATTTTGTCGTAATGTATTACTTTAATATTTGTATTATTATTAGTAACGGTGTAGCCTACACATGGTAAATAATAATAAGCAAATTGTTCCAAATTATGGTTTCTTCATGAGGTGTGTAACCAAGCTTTTCTTTGAATAGGGACAGCAGAATGAAGAGAAAAAGCGCTATCACCAACTTCTTTCTAAAGAAGCAAAAGTCAGGTCACAGGTGCAGATCAGGGCCAAACAGATCCCAGTCCCAGTGTCAGCTGTTGTAGTGAACCATATGTAGGTGGTGGACAGGGAAGTCAAGAAGAGAAAGATAATGACACACAAGAACCCAGTGTATCACCAGCAGGTCAGAGCAGTGAGCAGAGGCAGTAAATTGTGTCTTAAATTCAGATTTAAGTTTCAAGTGCATTATATAAGTGAGTCATCTCCCATTCCCTTTAAAAGCCAGTTGCGCTTGCACCCTGGCGGATTCGCTACATTTTGTGGGAAATAATTTATTTTTAGTGTAATTGAACACTTTGTATATTGACCCCCCAAAATAACACCTTGCCACCCCTTTGCCACCCCTGTTTTTAAAGTCTAGCTCCGCCACTGGTGCTGAGCTTGTGGAGGATCCATAAGCAAGAGTCAGAGCTTTGAATTTGATCCGGGCAGCGAGTGGTAGCCAATGCAGAGAGATGAATAGAGGTGTGACATGAGCCATTTTGGGTTCATTAAAGGCAAAGTTAGAGAGGCCAGGTTGAGATGGTTTGGACATGTTCAGAGGAGGGAGAGTGAATATATCGGTAAAAGGATGCTGAGGTTAGAGCAGGAGGTCAAGAGGAAGACCAAAGAGGAGGTTTACGGATATAGTGAAGGAGGACATGAAGGTAGTCGGACTGAGAGAAGAGGATAGGACTGATGGAGGCAGATGATTCGCTGTGGCGACCCCTGAAGGGAACAGCTGAAAGGAAGAAGAAGAAGCCTATTCTGGAGCAACAACCGGCGAGTGAATGGCTGAACGCGACTTCACGAGATGAGCATAAGCCGAGAGAGAGAGAGAAATACGTTTGGTGCTTTTATTTCCAAAATGTTCTTATTCATGGCTGTTTTATTTCATTCATGGAAAGTTATTGTGACATGACGGATTACCTTCGTCTCTATTTTTAGTGCCAAGTTTATACTACATACATAGTATAGCATCTCATAACATGTTATGTGTATAGTACTGGCTGGTATGTTAAATAAAGTTTATTAATTAAGGGATGCAAGTCATATTACCTTTGAGCACTGTTGTTGACTCATCTCCCCTCAGTCTTTTAATGGCGGACTTGTGCGTGATTCTCAAAACGTCCACAAGATGGCGGCATTTATATGTGAATCCGATATTACAAAACCAATACCCGATTAAGATAAAAAGGCTTAAATATCGGGGAAACTGAAATATCGGGGAAACTGAAATATCGGGGAAACTGAAATATCGGGGAAACTGAAATATCGGTCGATCACTAATTAAAACTTCATACAGCGATGTGCAGACCGATCGCTGGCTGACTTGTAGCAGTGCATGCTGGTGAGATATTGTCCGAGAGCTGGTGTATTCTGCTCAGCTTCTTCAGAGGGACTGCACGAGCGCTGATGACCACACAGTGGTTACATTATTGGCCGATTCACCGAGAAGAGAGCTTGTGTCTTTCTTGTTTATTCTAAAACCTTCAGTTGCACCAATCCTCAAAAATCTTTTTTTTTTTTTTTTTTTTTTTTTTTTTGTGAGTCGGAAAGGGAGGCTGGTCAACCACTCGGTGAGTCTAAACCACCTGCTGTTGTTCAAACTAGTCGGAGTCGAACTAGTCAAACTATTCTCGTCACTTCATAAAATGATTGTTAATCCACTGTAGTGAGATGGGCTTTATGGGTTTTGAGAGAGGAAATGTGGCCAATGGAGGCCTTTCTGAGCCATCGGATTTCAACACTAATATCTTAATCTGTGTTCCAAAGACGAACAATGGTCTTACGGGTCTGGAACGACATGAGGGTCAGTAATTAATGACAGAATTTACATTTTTGGGTGAACTAGCCCTTTAAGATCAAGAACACCTGAATTTGTCTCAGATTAAGTGTGCTCTACATTGAGCTCAGCCGTATTTGTGTGGCCATAGACACGTCTCTTTTACAGTTTTGTAACTGGATTTATGACATTCGTTCATCAGTTCATGTGCTATCTGACACAAGCTACGAACACATTTTCTGTAATGTATGTCTATGAATGGCGAATGAGCCGTCGGTATCTTTCCCGATCAGCAGACTGCAGCCGATGTACTTAATACTGTCTACACCACTGAAGAACTGAAACACACACGTCTTTATTAATCTTGTGTGGCCCAACCAGGCATTGTGCGAATAGACACTCCGTTTATTTCATTTTAAGATAATGTCACAGCAGTTAAATATGAAGAGTTGGAACTGACCGTGTTCTCATTCAAAATGTTTCAGGACAAATAAACCTATAGCAGCAAGCCAAGAGGTATTGATGGCAATTTGACAACATTATAGTTATTTTTTTGGTGCATAAGAAAGAGCGTGCTTGTTAAGATAACAGCAGACAAGTTAATCCAGCACAAATTAGTGCATAAAAAGACTCCAAAAATGAAGTATTTTAACTTCATAATTAAATACAAAATGGGGAGAGCAATAGAAGCAATGAAACAAACAAAGCCAACAACCTGGCTTTCATATAGCTCAAACAGTAGAGCATTGTGCTAGCAACGCAAAGGTCATGGGTTCGATTCCCAGGTAGAGCAAGATGTAAAAATGTGTACCTTGAATGCAATGTAAGTCGCTTTGGATAAGAAAATGCGTAAATGTAAGGCCAACAACCTGTAAGAAGTGTCAGTTAATTAGCACAGTACACAATTCTTTTTTTTTTTTTTTTTTTTTTTTTTTGTTTGTTTGGGACAAACAAACTAAAATTAATGGATAGTTAAGTGCTATTCTGTATTGGTCAGGTGCAATTGGAAGAGATGTCTTAAGATGTTTTTTAAAAATGGCTACAGACTCTGCAGCACGAATTGAGATCGGCAGGTCATTCCACCAGGTGGGAACGGTCCAGGAAAATGTCCGTGAGAGCGATTTCATGCCTCTTTGGGATGGAACCACGAGGCGCCGCTCACTCGCAGTACGCAAGCTTCTGGAGGGTGTGTAAGTCTGAGCAAGTGAGTTTAGGTTTATTGGAGCAGAGCCAGTGGTTGTTTTGTTCATGGCTTTACAGCGCTAATGTTTAGTAAACCCTGACAGTATTTTAATGCCAAAAGCAGGTTTGTATGGCGCTAGAAATATGACAAAATGATCTGAATTTGAATTGTATAAATCTGAATTATTGACAAGTGTAATCTAACAAAATTGAATATTATGTTGCATTTTACATAGTACTGAATTGATTTTTTTAAATGTTAAATATGTAAAATTTGAAATTAAACACATCTGAAACATTCTAAAATTCTGATCATCAAATTCAATTTTCTAAAATTCAGATCATCAAATTCAACATTCAGTATTCAATACTACATTCAGTAAATGTGATTTTCAGACGTCTGTATTCAGTTTCAGTGTTTTGCTTCATCAAATAGTTTTGAACAAAAGAACAGAGAGAATTAAACAGAACAATCCCTCAAAAGAGGAGTGAGAACCAAAACATCTGCGAGTGAAAGACTCTTGTGTGATCGTGATCATGTAGAGAGAGTTTAGGAGGGCGATAATACTCAACTCACCCGTCACCGAGAGAGAAACAGCAGAGCCTTCTTGTGATGAAACTGATCTTCCATTAATGTGTCCTCTACACCAGTACTGACCCCGATCAGATGTAAGAGCTTCACCAATACTGAGAGTGTCTCTGTCTACAGTGTAACGCTCAGACGTCTGTAACTTTACTCTGTCTTTATACCACTCATATCTCCAGTCACTGTGATCAGACTCTATCACACACGTCAGATGGACTGTCTCTCCAGTGAACACAGATCTGGCTGGAGTCACTACTACTTGTAGTGTATTACTTTTGAGTTACTTTCACCAAAATAACTTCAGAAGTAGCTCTTAACATGCTAAGATGTAGGCAGAGAGCATTTTAGATCCAGTAGAAGGCGATATGATGAACCATAATGACTGTGGGCTATCCAGGCTAACAATAGAGAATTGGCTCAAGACAATGCAAGAAATCATGACAGACAGAATCACAAACGATCCAATTCTGTTTTTGTAGAGGTAAAGTGATTATCTGGCAATATCTGGGAATAGCTTCTGTTCATAGACACAACAGAACTGTGTGTTATGACAATATGCGCATTTGTTCTTTTCTTATTGTTGCGATAGAATTGTATTTCATAGGTTGCATTTGACTGCATTTACATTTGGCTATTAGCCTACGTTCTTGTCCTTATCTGTGATAAACTCTAAGGAATGCGCATCCATCTCGCGAATGTACAGCTTGTGACGGTGACATTTTCCCACCGGTTAATCAAAGTGTGATGTGACCACATCGGTAATAACGGTATTACCGCACAGGCATTAATAACGGGAGCGGATGCAAAGCGAGTGCTTTCAATGAATTCCTATAAAAGTTAAGCTTCCATATGAACTGAAAACGCCAGTGCGCGCACACCGTGAATGACAGCTCGTCAGTAAATGTGCGGCCAAGCAGATTTTAGTTTCGGTTTAGAATTAGCCTATTATTCTTAATAAAAAACACAACACAATGACTAACTCCCTTTATTAGGCGCTTTTACATTTTACATTTCACTGAAACCAAATCTTCCGTGATCATCTGTTAGCTCAAGATCTGACTCCTGATGCGACGCTCATTCGGATCATATAGCAGACAACTTCAGTGTTTATTTGAACGGCCTGTCCTCTAACTGAACTAAATTACTTTAATACTATAAAAAAATCAAAACCACGGTGTGCAGTAGTCTTATTCTGTCATCTTCACCCAAGTGTTAAGTTTGGCTCAGTAGCGCGCGCCTCGTCTCTCGTCCGTTCTTCTACGCGCTCGCCGTTGTGCTATTTTATACGACAGAGCCTTTAAACCATAGACATCATATACGTAGACGCCCCATGATGTGCTGGAGCATGATCCAGCGTCGCCGCCATATTGGTTGGGTCTCTCTACCCAACGCTAGCATTCAGAGCCAATGGAGAGCGAGCAATTATGCCTGTATTTTATGCAGCTTACGGTTGCAATAACGCAATATTGATACCAGATCGCATGGGATTACATTTCACAAGTAAGACTGAACAATAATTTAGGTTATTTTACAATTTATACATTATCATTTCATGCTTGTGTCATTTGTGGTGTCTGTAGGCCTATTTCACAAAGTAAGGCTGCAACACATCGCTAAATTAACTATCCTGGAGTTACAGAGGGCAAGCATACGCAAGAAGCTGTGCAGAACAGTTCTTTTTAAAGGATTTTAGCTCCCCAGTCCCAGTTGCAAGCCTGACAGGGTAATGTAAGATGCTGGAATGACCTGGAGTTATAACGTTTACTTTAGGACTTTAAAAAAATAATAATTCTGAGCTGGTACAGTATATATGGGAGCTTGTATGTGTTACAGAAGGTGAGTGAGTATAGATGAATCGCGTTTACAGTCAAAAGCCATAAAACACGGCGTTTAAAACAGTATTTGCGCTGCAAAATACGCCGTTGTGATTACAAACGCGTAAAAAACGCGTGAAAAACATCAAGGACGCCGTATTTTACGGCGTTTTAGTGTGCCTGAAAAGCGTCGCTTTTTACGCCGTTCAGCTTGCCATATGACGGCGGAAGAAATGCCGCTTTGGTTGCACAGAGCACGCGTTATTTACGGCGTTTTGCTTGTAGTATAATGAGCCACACCCAGCGATTTTCACAGCCAGGCATTTTAAACTGTTCTCACCCAATCCATGATGAACTAAGTCAGACCAGACAAGTTCAGCACGGATCATTTTAGCCAAAGGAGTGCCTTTGATAGGGTATTTTCATCTACAATAGCCTATAACTCTTTGGATATTTTCATCTTTACTAACATTAAACATTAGACAAGATCACAACTCATTATCATACTTTAATATAACTTTTGCTAAGACTTCATATTCAGCAATTATCCTACCCCCTAGCCTATTCAACTTGTTACACACTTGTCACGTTAGAATAGCCTAAATAACTGGATGTAATCTTTCCAAAACGAGAAATCATCACTATTATAAAAGAACCCGTCCCAGATAGTGCTTACAAGCGGCGCAGCAGTCGATATAGTGTCTGACTCCATAGCGACCGAAATGATCGCCGGTTCGTGTCCCGCTCTTTACAGGTCTGGTTTGAAAGAGTTTAGCCCATTTGCTAAATAAGATATAGGCTATTTTAGTTGACCCTCACTCTAGAAATAATCCTTTAAAATGAATGATATTCAGAACAGAACAAGAATGATATATATATATATATGACAAAAACAATACAAATATATAATGAAATCTGAAGGGTGCAGTATGTGCTTTACCGATATGGGGCGCCGTTTGTAAAGAGTCTCAGGCTGAAAATAACAGCAACATTTTATCACATTTAGCTACAAACAATGTTTAAAAAACTGGTATGAAATTTTGACGGTCACATTTTAGCACATTTACAACAATATTTATCAACTTAGAGATATTTTAAATAGTTAAATCTAAATATTAAATGTTACAACTAAATGTTAAATGTTAAATCTAAATGCTAAATCTAAATCTAAATGTTAAATCTAAATCTAAATGTTCAATCTAAATGTTAAATCTAAATCTAAATGTTAAATCTAAATGTTAAATCTAAATGTTAAATCTAAATCTAAATGTTAAATCTAAATCTAAATGTTTAATCTAAATGTTAAATCTAAATCTAAATGTTAAATCTAAATGTTAAATCTAAATGTTAAATCTAAATGTTAAATCTAAATATAAATGTTAAATATAAATGTTAAATCTAAATCCAAATGTTAAATCTAAATGTTAAATCTAAATTTTAAATCTAAATCTAAATGTTAAATCTAAATCTAAATGTTAAATCTAAATCTAAATGTTAAATCTAAATGTTAAATCTAAATTTTAAATCTAAATCTAAATGTTAAATCTAAATCTAAATGTTAAATCTAAATGTTAAATCTCAATCTAAATTTTTGATTTAAATGTTAAATCTAAATATCAATGTTAAAAATAAATGTTAAATCTAAATCTAAATGTTAAATCTAAATGTTAAATCTAAATCTAAATCTAAATGTTGAAGCTAAATGTTTCGGGTCAAACTAAATATTTAACTAATATGCAAATTCAAAATGCCGAGAACCGGAAGTGCCAAAATAAAAGCTCGAAGAGGTCAGTATAGCATCGTGTCAAATGACTAACGAATACAAATAATTGACTGGAAATTGACTCTTGGACATGGATTATCGTCATAATAACTACCTAAATAATAAACACTTTTGGAGAAACTGTATTTGAAGAGTAAGTTAGGCTAGTGTCACTTTTATGAAAAGTGCGGGACTTATGATGACCTGTAGTCATAATAGCAGCCACGAGGGGTCTCAGTTTGACTGAATGTTATGTCTTCACTCATCATGCCATCACTCTCTATCACCTTCGCATGCTTAAACGCCACAAGAGCCCATTTCCCCGCCAGCCCCTGACCAGGTACGGCTGTCGTTCAAGATGTCCAACGATTCGGCGTTAGCCGAGAGCATCGGTACATAACATTCAGTCAAAGTGAGACCCCTCGTGGCTGCTATTATGACCATAAATATTATCTCCAAAAGTGTTTATTATTTAGGTAGTTATTATGACGATAATCCATGTCCAAGAGTCAATTTCCAGTCAATTATTTGTATTCGTTAGTCATTTGACACGATGCTATACTGACCTCTTCGAGCTTTTATTTTGGCACTTCCGGTTCTCGGCATTTTGAATTTGCATATTAGTTAAATATTTAGTTTGACCCGAAACATTTAGCTTCAACATTTAGATTTAGATTTAGATTTAACATTTATATTTAACATTTATATTTAGATTTAACATTTATATTTAACATTGATATTTAGATTTAACATTTAAATTAAAAATTTAGATTTAGATTTAACATTTAGATTTAACATTTAGATTTAAATTTAGATTTAACATTTAGATTTAGATTTAACGTTTAGATTCAACATTTAGATTTAACGTTTAGATTTAACATTTAGATTTAGATTTAATATTTAGATTTAACATTTAGATTTAACATTTAGATTTAGATTTAATATTTAGATTTAACATTTAGATTTGGATTTAACATTTAGATTTAACATTTAGTTTTAGATTTAACATTTAGATTTAGATTTAACATTTAGATTTAACATTTAGATTTAGATTTAGATTTAACATTTAGATTTAGATTTAACATTTATATTTAGATTTAACATTTATATTTAGATTTAACATTTAGATTTAACATTTAGATTTATATTTATATTTAACATTTATATTTATATTTAACATTTAATATTTAGTTGTAACATTTAATATTTAGATTTAACCATTTAAAATATCTCCAAGTTGATAAATATTGTTGTAAATGTGCTAAAAAGTGACCGTCAAAAATCCATACCAGTTTTTTTAAACATTGTTTGTAGCTAAATGTGACAAAATGCTGCTGTTATTTTCAGCGTGAGCCGCTTTACAAACGGCGCCCCATATACCGACACAACATAAATACTCAAAGAACATTAGCATTTAGAGAAAGGCAATTTTAGACTGCATTTCTATTTTACACACTTTTATGAAATGTCAATATTTTCAATCTAATGCTTTTATAAGACTTGAGTCTGTGATGTAGTCGTACAAATAATTAACCATGTGCAGAACTTTTCAACACAAGTTTTTATTTCTCAAATAATAAAAACCAACAGAGAATGCTTTTGCTGCAAAGTGAGCTAAAATCATAAACTATAATAAAATATAACTATGTTTTTAACCTCGCTATTATACCCTGGACATTATTATAATAATAACTAGAATATACATTTCCTGAAGAAAATCTGAGTGGTGGTTGCCGTGTGCAGCTTCACTGCTGGCATGTTTTTAGCATGATGCTAACACAATAACTATGTTGTAAGCATGTTTTTAGCAAATATGTTAACATTATTACATGTTGCTGTCATAATGTTAACACAATTAACATGCTGCTTACATAATTTTACCATCATTAGCATGTTGTTAATGTTATGATAGCACATTTTCATTTGTTTTTATCATAATTTTTACCATAAGTTAATTGTTATTAGCATGTAGCTATTCACTGCTAGCATGTTTAGCATGTTGAAAGTCCAGTTTGCTAACATGAGTCAAAAGGCCTCAATACGATGTTCTGATTCAGAGTTATAGGTGTTGTTAAACTGTTGCTAGGGTACTGTGTTTGGTTGCTATGTAGTGACTTGACAGCTGCCAATGACGATACTCCAAAAAATCTCTGCCAGTATAAATTATACAATCCAACCCCTATGCCTCTGACATTCAGATTAGAAGATATCGCTCTTTGGGTTTGGGTTGCTAGGGTGATCGGCATTGGTTGCTAGGGCGTAGATAGGAAGTGCTGAAGGTGACTTGTGATTGGCTGTTTGCTGCCTCAAGTCAAATGAGCCCACCCTTATGTTTCTATAACACTTCTATCCAAAGATTATCTCTTGATCTCTTTCAATGGTAGTCTATGGAAGTTGTTGCTAGGGTGCTCTAAATGGTTGCTATGGCGTGGCCTGAATCACTATCTCATGATGCTGAGATAGTGATTGGTTGAGTAAATGAGCCGGCCCCTCTCCTGCACTTATGACCAATCAGAAGTGATTGTGTGTTTAAGAGCCGGTCGTTTCGGTGTGACTGAATATGATCGACATAAAGAGCTGAGCCGGAAGAACGTCATCAGCAACGCACTTCATGTTTCTTTTCTCCTCATGTTTTCCTGCTGATGGAAATGACGGAGAACTCGAATCCCTCCAAACGGCTCTTTGCTATTTTTACATTCATAATCATCAGGCTACTCGTGCCGGTGCTGTGTGTGTGCTGGAGCATGAGGCATATATTCCTTCCTCAAGGAGTCAAACCATGAAACGAACTGAACAAAGGCAAAGGGTTTTTATATTTTTAAATGATACTCAGCCCTACTAGAAAGGCATAATTTGTATATAATGCTATAAAAAATATCCTAATAAAAAAAAATTGTGACACACAAGACGTGCAGTTCTGCATCTGAAGACAAAAATAATGACCAAGAATTGCTTTGTTCCTCTAATAATAACAGAAGCGGCTGATGCAGAAGATTATAAGTGTTGAAATATGGATTATCATCAGACAGATGTGAATATGAAGACTCACCTGATACAGTCAGTGTAACAGCATCACTGCGCTGAGAGCGTTGAGTCTTCATCTGTCCTGTACAGGTGTATTTACCGCTGTGAGAGTCTTCAACTCCGCTGATGATCAACTCTCGTGTTGAGGTTCGGCTGACAGTGTTTTTATTCCAGCTGTTGGTTTCCTCTATTTCCCATCTGTATGTCCACTCAGTGTCTCCTCCTCCCGGTATGACACATGTGAGAGTGACTGTCTCTCCTCTGAACACTCGCTGATCCGGCTTCATTATCACTTCAGGTTTTGGTCTCTCTGTATTAATACACATATGAGTAATTATTGACTGAAACATCATCAGTCTCATGATCACTGTTATCAACTCAAAACCTCCTAATACAGTGTTCGTCTCATCAGAAATTAAAGATCTAGATTTCTTGCAGTTTTTATTGTATACGTCAAAATTGCTTGTAATTTCTGATCATCTTTTTAATAAACTAATCACTGGAAACATCGTGTCATACACAACATTCATGAGACTGAGTGTTATTTTCTATTTACACAGAATTTCAGCTTGTACAACATTTACAATTCTCAAACTATTTAAGAGTGTAAAATATTACTGAATTAAACATGCAGTGAGGTCATGTGACGATGTTAAAGGAACTGTATGTAAGAAATGTATTTTAATGAATCCTAAAATGGCTCTGATAATCTCAAACACTTCTATCACTGGCATCAGTAGTCCGGTCAGGATATTGTCATTTAAGAGTTGTTATCGCAGCCCTCAGCTGATGTTGATGATGTCATGTTGTGTTTTTCACTTCCTTTAAATAATATATTGTTGTATAATGTGTTCTGTTATGAAGGCCGATATAATACAGTTTACACTGAGCTGCATTAAGTACGGCAGTAGTTCAGTCTGAACAGTCTCTTGATTGTATTTGTGATCATAGAGAGTTTAGGAGGGCGATAATACTCAACTCACCCGTCACAGAGAGATAAACAGCAGAGCCTTCTAGTGATGAGTTTGGTCTTCCATCTCTCTGTCCTCTACACCAGTACTGACCCTGATCAGATGTAAGAGCTTCACCAATACTGAGAGTGTCTCCGTCTACAGTGTAACGTTGATGATCTTTTAACATCACATTACTGTCTCTACGGTCTTTATACCACTCATATCTCCAGTCACTGAGATCAGACTCTATCACACACGTCAGATGGACTGTCTCTCCAGTGAACACAGATCTGTCTGGAGTCACAGTCAGTGTAGATGTGGGTAAAGCTGAGAAGAAACACAAACACAAAGTGACTCGGTCTGACCCATTGTGTTAATCTTAATGTGTTTGGTGATAGAATATACACAGTAGTTCAGATAATTGCTATTTTCACCAATAAATAGCAAATAGATTATATTATATTTGAACTAAGTGAAAATAATATTTTCTTAGCGATAGGTGATATTTCACTAAGTGCAAATAGCTGTAGATTATATTTACTAAGTGAAAATAGTGATATATTATATTTACACCATAAAAGTAGCCACACTGCAATAATAACTGTAAATGATTATATTTATTTAAATTATTAAATGGATGTCGCCTTAGTGTAGTATACAATTACAAATCTTTTAGCTAAAAATATGGAAGATATCACTGATTCTGAAAAAAACTGAACTTGCTAAACTACAATACCAATTAGATAAAATTGATAAAAATAAAGCTGAGGGAGCCTAAATTAGATCACGCAGAAAGTGGCTTGAGGAAAGTGAGTAAAGTTCTGCATACTTCTTTAGACTAGAAAGGGAGCAAGCCAAAAAAATATATAATTAAACTCACAATTGATGGAACATTAAGTGAAGATCAGAAACTTATCGCAAAGTATTGTGCTCATTTCTATAGTGATTTATATATGTCCAAATTTTGCCACCAAGATGCAGATGATTTGTTCGAGTCTCTCCAGAATACACCACAGTTGAATATGGTAGATAAAGCCTTCTGTGACGCCCCTATTAACCTGAAATAAATTGTTGACGCTATTAATTTGTTAAAAAATGGAAAATCTCCAGGAAATGATGGACTCACCTCAGAGTTTTACAAATTATTCAATAAAAAATAGCACATTTCTATTAGAGGTTTTTAAGGAAAGCATAGTGAGAACAACTCTTCCCCCCACTTTATGTCAGGGAATCATCACCCTAATCCCAAAGCCAAACAAAGATCCCCATCTCATAGATAATTGGCGTCCAATCTCCTTGCTAAATAATGACTACAAAATTATAGCTTTAGTTCTGGCTAAAAGATTAAAATGTATTTTAAACTCCATTATTGATGAAACACGGTGCTTTATTTTATTTCTAGATTATTATAAAGCGTTTGATACACTACACTCTAAAAAATGCTGGGTTGTTTTAACCCAATGTTGGGTCAAATATGGACTAACTCAGCAATTGGGTTGTTTTTAACCCAGTGATTGGGTTGTTTTAATCCTGCGGTTGGGTTAAATATTTGCTTAAGACAACCCAATCGCTGGGTTAAAACAACCCAATTGCTGGGTTAGTCCATATTTGACCCAACATTGGGTTAAAACAACCCAGCATTTTTTAGAGTGTAGAACATGAATTTCTGTTTCAAGCACTGCACAAAATTGCCTTTGGGGATCCTTATTGTAATATGGTGAAAATGCTATATGTGAATAGCAATAGCTCAATTAAGTTAAGTAATAGTACCTCGCCCAGATTCTCCTTAAAAAGGGGTGTTAGACAGGGATGTCCAGTCTCTCCCTACCTTTTCTTAATTGCGACACAATTTCTAAGTTCATATATCAAAGCAAGTCATCTAAAAGGCATACATATTGGAAATACTGAGATAATAATTAGTCAGCTAGCAGATGATACTGCTCTGTTCTTAGAAGACTCTCTCCAAATACCAATAGCCCTAAATATTCTCCAGTGTTTCTCGAAAGCTTCAGGCTTACACCTTAATCTTAATAAGTGTGAACTACTCCCAGTTAAAACCAGTATGGCTTTTTCGATTAATGGTATTGCAGTTAAAAATTGTGTTACATATTTGGGAATACAGATAACTAAAGATAATCAAAGATGCTCTACAAATTTTAACTCAATTGTTATAAAAAAAAAAAGGTTTAATTGCTGGCTACAGAGAGACCTCTCTCTGAAAGGCAGAGGTCTGCTGGTTAAATCAGAGGGCCTCTCTCGCCTTACTTATGCCGCTCAGTCACTGTACATTAACAAACCCACATGTAAATTAATCAACGGAATCTTGTCTAAATTGTTATGGAAAAACAAGCCCCATTATTTGAAGAAGTCAGTCATAGTAAATTCCCAAAATAAGGGTGGATTAAATTTCATTGATTTTAATTCATTGAATAACACAATTAAAATAAACTGGCTTAACCGATTCCTAAGAAATCCCTCCTCTATTTGGAATATTTTCCCTGAATTTATCTTCTCGCACCTTGGTGGCACAAAGTTTGTCTTAATGTGTAATTAGGATGTCCAAAAACTCCCTGTAAAACTCTCTAACTTTCACCAGCAAGTTCTTCTGGCATGGACACTTATTTACAAACATAATTTTTCTCCCCACCGGTGTTACATATAGAACAATAGAAATATTCTGTTTAAGAATAAATCTTTGCTCTATAATCAATGGTTCAGTAATGGAATATTTCATGTTAGCCAGCTCTTTAACAAGGAGGGTCTACTCTACACAGAATTTCTCTCAGAATATAATATACCTGTGACTCCTAAAGAGTTTGCCACTGTTATGGATGCTATTCCATCTGGCATCTGCATGCTTTTCAGAAATAATACTCTCTCTTTAGGAATAACATCTTTTCCTGAACCTGTTAACACATCTGTGGGTGACATGTTTTGCCGGCAAAAAAGGGAGAAATTATAAAATAAGAGCTCTGTTCCTTGAGAACATTGTCTCTGCCCCACCTGCAGGTTCATATTGGAACAACCTCTTTGACAATTTAAATTGGGAAAATATATGGTCTATTCAAAACAGATTTCTCCTTACCAACAAAGTTAAAGAAGTATCTTTCAAATTACTTCATAACATTTATCCTGTCAAACACTTTCTTAAAAACAAATTTAGATCTAATTTTGACTCCAAATGTTCCTTTTGCCAGGATGACAATGAAACTCTTGTTCATTTATTTTGGTTGTGCAATTATACTTCCCAGCTCTGGAAAGATGTTAGTTTGTTTATCTCAAATAATATTTTACAAGGGTTTTCAATGAACCTCAAATTTGTTTTAAGCAGATTCAAATGCCTGTTTCATAATAAACCTAATTCTTTTTCTATGTAGATTTTACATTCGTAAATGCAAATTTACAAATTGTAAACCTGTCTTTATAGTATTATTACAAGAAAAAAAAAGCTCTTAGAACAATGACAGTTTGCACAGCCTACAAACTTTTCACTGTACTCAACCTGTAATTGTCCTTTAATTTGTGTAATGCCCTCTTTTCTCCTTTTTGTGGTATTTTTCTTTACTTGAACTATCGTATTGCTTAGCCTGTTTTTTTGTTTTTCTTTTTTCCTTCTCTTTTTTTCTTTTTTATTTTTTTTTATTTTGTAATCATTGTTTTGTTCTGATTTTGTACCATAGTGCAAACTGAATGTTCAAATAAAGCATTTAAAAAAATAAAAATAAAAAAATAGCTGTGCGCTCGTCATTCTTTAGCTCCGCCCACACGCCTCCAGCCGCTCGTTTTTTTCCGGAAAGACTCGGTACAGTCTATATTTCTTTTATAAATATAATAAAACTAAAGACTTTTCGGAGATATGAAGGATGCAATACTACTCTATAGGTACTCAAGATTGACATGAGATTGACTGAAACTGAGTGCCCCCCCCCCCCCCCCCCCCCCTAATGCAAAGAGGGGAGGGGAAAAAACGTGATCCGGAAATGACTACATTGAATAGAGAGCTCAGGAGAGAACAACGCGCAAATATCAGATGGAGACGAACAGGACAGTCGTCAGTGACGCAGACCCAGGTGAAAGCAAAACGCCGTTGTTAACCGCTGGTAGTATGGAAATACTTTGGATATAGAAAAAAAATAATGCAGTGTTGTCCTGGAGGATATCAAATTTGCACAAAATGTGGATGCAAATGAAGAAACACAGAACATGTTCGGGAACACATCGCTCTGTGCAGATAAAGGTATGGTTATAACTTAGCCGAATGATTTCTGTCACCCAGAGTTCTCTTTCGCAGTTTTTTTTTTATATAGCCCAACAAAAAGGTCTGTATCTGATATTTAAAATAATATTGCTTGATCTCAGCCAGTGGGTCATTTGTTTAATCAACATATATCATATCGCAATTCCATAGCGTAACGTTAAATCATAAGGGATGACATATGAGAGTATGGCCTGTAATGCAGCTTTGAAATGATTTGAATTGTGAACGCAACTTTAGCCTAAGTTACAGTACTAAACAGTTTTACTGGACTTAAAAGGTGCAAGTACAAGAGTCCTTCTACTGAGAGAAGCAATGAAGAATTTCCAGATGTGTTTACATTATTTGTGGCGTAACGTTACGCATATGCGGTTCAGAAATCATAAATCTGTAATATATCGGCTATGAATAATAAATAAATAAAGACAAATTATAAAGACACATTTTGGGTAAGCTGTTTATTTTCATTGAGGTTTCAGTTCACCTTCACCTGTTGTTTCCAGGCTGGTAAACAAAAAAATTACACGTCATTTGAGGGTTTTTTCCCCCACGCAGTTCATGAGAGCGGCTATAGCAGTCCACAACACTGCAAGCGTACACCATTAGAATGGGTTTTTAACTACTTATACGGTCCGATAGGAACGGGGCTCGTCAAATTTATCACCTGAATCTCCTTGGAAAAAATGGAATGAGGTTGAATCAGTGTTGTTGGCAACGGTGATCGGGGGAGAGGATGATCTCGGGCCAGAGGCGAGCATAAAAACACAATTAGTCGCGCTGGCCCCTAGTGGAGATCACCTCTCACCGTTCCAACTCGCTGATTTATCTAAGTTACAGGCGGAGTTTGCCGACGTGTTCTCGCCCCTACCGGGATTCAGCACCATATCGAGACCGAGCCGGGCGTGGTAGTTCGTAGCCGGCCGTATAGATTACCTGAACACAAGAAAAAAGTGGTTCAGGAAGAATTGGGTGCAATGCTTGATATGGGAGTAATAGAGGAGTCCAACAGTGACTGGGCGAGCCCGATAGTTTTGGTTCCTAAAACCGACGGCTCGGTCAGGTTCATCGAGAGCGTTCTGGCCAGCTGCACCTGACCCCCATCATGTCCTTCTACAGAGGCACCATCGAGAGCGTTCTGGCCAGCTGCACCTGACCCCCATCATGTCCTTCTACAGAGGCACCATCGAGAGCGTTCTGGCCAGCTGCACCTGACCCCCATCATGTCCTTCTACAGAGGCACCATCGAGAGCGTTCTGGCCAGCTGCACCTGACCCCCATCATGTCCTTCTACAGAGGCACCATCGAGAGCGTTCTGGCCAGCTGCACCTGAACCCCATCATGTCCTTCTACAGAGGCACCATCGAGAGCGTTCTGGCCAGCTGCACCCGAACCCCATCATGTCCTTCTACAGAGGCACCATCGAGAGCGTTCTGGCCAGCTGCACCTGACCCCCATCATGTCCTTCTACAGAGGCACCATCGAGAGCGTTCTGGCCAGCTGCACCCGAACCCCATCATGTCCTTCTACAGAGGCACCATCGAGAGCGTCATGGAGTTAGGATGATTCTAAGAGCCCATGAACTTTTGGGGCCTCCAGAGATCGTTTTATTAGTAGTAACAGTACTAGTAGTAATGAAATATAAATTGTAAATGTATTATCTACCAGAGTAACAAATAAAACAAAATGATGTCTTATTTCTGCAATTCTAGCAAAACAATCTCTCCTCCATTTACTGGATGGTTCCGTCCTGATCCGCGTATCCTACAATCACTGAGTGAGAACAGATGGTTAACTGTCAAATTAGAGATGTCTTCACACTCGACAACAAACTATACCTCAAACCTCAAACCCGACGCTACAGCGATAGTCTATTCATTAGGTTACGTTTTTCACCACTGAAAATAAAAAGAATGTCATTTTGTTTTTTGTAAATTTTACTAATAATAATCTAAAAAATAATCAAATAGATTCAAATAATCAAAAAAAAAAATTGGCCGTGGGCTTAATGTTCACAGCTGCTGAGTGTGAATTCCAGCACAACACTTCAGTTAACAGTCACAAAGTGCAGGATGAGATGTGTAAGTTCACTAAACAGCTGCGTTACGAGAGAAGTTTGCAAAGACCGCATCAACCAAAGCTCATTAGAGACTGAGAAGGGGAATATGCAGGTCAGGAAGAAGGAGAGGCTGATGGAGATGAGAAGCAGCTATTGTGCTTTTTAACACAGATATAAACTACCGGTCAAAAGTCTGAGAACGGGAAGATTTATAAAATGTTTTTCTAAGAAGTATCTTCTGCTCACCAAGGTTACGTTTCTTTGATCAAAAATACAGCAAAAACATTATTATTGAGTAAAATTTTTACAATGTAATTTTCAGAGGTGGGTAGTAACGAATTACATTTACTTCGTTACATTTACTTGAGTACATTTTTTGTGTATACTTTTAGAGTATTTAAAAATGGGTACTTTTACTTTTACTCAAGTACATTTCTTGTGAAAAACTGTACTTTTACTTCGTTACATTCGGTGGCGTTCCTCCGCTACTGTCAATGGTGATAATTAATTATATATTTTAAAATAATGACTTGTTCGCAAGTCTCGCGACGTTGGAGAGGCTCCTTCGCGAGAAGTGGATACGCATCACCCGCATAAAATTAGCGCGCGTTTAGTCAGAAGATGGCCGAAGCAGAGGGAGATGTGTGTGAGCTACGGCAGATCACCCGTACGTGGCCTCAAGTTTAGCCTGTTTTCAGTCCAAGATGTCAAAAATAACAGTTTCATAATTTAATGCATGCTGTGTGCACCAAAATGAACTGACATCTCAGCATACAATAATTCCAGCTCCAACCTGAGAAAGCAGCGGTAAGTGTAACAATGATGCTTATATTTGAACACTATTAATGGTAATTTGGTAACTATGGGCACTTTTCCTTTATTGTAAATACTATTTCACACACTGTCCGAGTGTTTTCCTCATATGCGGTTTTGTGCAAGCATTGACAAATCGTTTGAATCCTCCAAACACACGTCCACAAACAAACGTTCACATCTGCACATTTACATATCTTTTTTTTCTCACAAAACGAGCAACCTCATTGGCAAAATGTTCCTGTGACAATGTTTTTGCAAACCACAAAATACGGACCAATACACACTGCAAGAATTCCAACAGAAATGAACACTGTAGGCAGAAAAATGCATTTTTTTTAGTCTATGGTTTGTAAACTAAAAAATTTTGAAGTTTGCGTCACAGCTCCATGTTCTGCTTTTCTGATTCACCAGACTTGCTCGATAGCTCAGCTGATACAGATTTGTATTTGCAATGCGAAAAGCTTGAGAACGAACCCCATGAAGAACGAGTCATGATAAGAGCTCAAAGACGAGTTCTAAACACAAGCTAAAAATACATGGACACAATTTTATTTGTCACATTTGCTTTTGTTAACACTTTCGGGTAGGTTTAGTGTGGGTGTACGTTAAAAACACAACGTAACAAAACATGTCAGATTCACGCAAATCTGTTCTGGAAAAAAATGAGCTTTTAGCGCCACCCAGTGGACATTTCACTTTGAAACTGTCGCAATATGTACGTATTGGTGCATATTTTGTGGTTTGCAAAAACGTTGCCATAGGTACTGATGAGATCAGGCTAAAAACGAAACAAATTGAATAGCCTAATGTGACATCTTGCATTTATACACATATCCGGACTAGGGATGTCAATTTTCACAAATTCCCATGACCGATCGTTGTTTAAATTAACGATCAATTAATCGATTAATCGTTAACCATAATACTGAAATATGCGTCTACAGCAGTGGCTTATAGCCGACAGCATGACAGTAGGCCTCACTGCATGAAAAAAGGTGTATCCGGACCCGTATACTCCTGTATACACTGCTGAAATTCGGAAGAATCCGGGAGTATACTGGCCGGATAGGTCAAATTCCATGGATCTGTATATATCCGTATACATCCGGAATGATACCAAATCGGATGTATGTTGTGGCCGTATACTTCCATGCTACAGCCATTTGTTGCCATGGCAATTAATCCCATCAGGTTTTTTCAGGAGACATTTTCACACCTCTGAGCAGCTTTGCCTCCCATCCCCTTATTGGCCCTTTAACTCAAACTGGATTGGTTGTTCTTTTAAAACCACTCCCAAAACCCAAACTGCTATTGGAGGACAGGGCACATTGAAAACCCAGTAAAGTGATTTTATTGGTTACTTTTAAAACTTAGCCCACCCAAGGCCTTATAGCTTAGTGATTTGATTGGTTATAGGTCAGCTATGCAGATACTGCTCATACACCATAAACCCCACCCCCCTCTCCCCCCAAAGGAAAAATACACACAAAAAACAATTTAGGAAAATATGGAATATTTATTGAGGTACATAAAACATTATCAAGAGCATTTTAAACAAG
This sequence comes from Pseudorasbora parva, assembly GCF_024679245.1. Classification (NCBI taxonomy): domain Eukaryota; kingdom Metazoa; phylum Chordata; class Actinopteri; order Cypriniformes; family Gobionidae; genus Pseudorasbora; species Pseudorasbora parva. Next base: position 62,957,119 of record NC_090172.1, on the reverse strand, counting down.
CAAAAGAATAGAATGGATAAACAAAAACAAGTGAACAAAATGTATTTAAAAGGGATGAAAATGTAAAGAACAAAAAATACAAAAATAAAGGCATTTAAAAGGAACAAATAAACAATATAAATATAACTATATAAAATAAACATAAGTTAAAATGAAAGGGTAAAAAAGGCATGAAAAATAAAATTAACACAACATATTAAAAGTTGGCGATATAAAGAAATAAATACACAGTGTATCTAAAATGTAACATTATAAAATGAGACAATGCAAAAATTTAAACATAAAATTAGAACCAGAATGTTATAAAAAAAGGTTATATAATATACATAGATGTTCTAAGTAAACAATAAAAATAAGTGAAAAAAAAAAAACTCCCAAAGAGCATTGTAAACATATTATAAAATGAATGGGGAAAAAAAAGTGAGCAAATTCTATTTAAAGGACAGCGATGTAAAGAAATAAGAGAAAAAAAATGCATATAATATATGTTCTAAGTAAACAATATATATAAGTGGAAACATTTCCAAAGAGCATTGTAAAAATACATTATAATGATGCACTGATGATGTGACGTGTAGCATGGGTCAGCCTCTAGTCTGGTTCGTGGCACTTGGCAGAGCGCAGACAACCGTAGTTCTGTTTGGTGGAGACCTCATCATCCACACTGGCCTTCCATCAACAACAGCATCATCTTTATCAGACATCTGCTCTATTGTTGCGGTCTCTCACAGGTCTCTTTCTGCGTTAGCTTGTACAACCTGGACCTGGTCTCCAGCAACTGCAAAACATGACAGTAATTTAACCACTAAAACACAGACTGTGTTTACATGTGCAACAATAATGCAACTATGTATTCTAAGAGTACGGTCTTAATCGCAGGAAGGTGCTCACATGACAGGAGCAGAACTCTTCACTCCAGTTTACATGCAATTTGCATTATTCACTAAAGAGTATGGTTATGTCACACTCAGATTTGATCAAAGTATTGGGTTTAATGTATAAGTTTAATTACAATATTGACAAAATCATATCTCCTAAACAGAAAATAAATGCTTAGCAAGTTTCTTAACTTACCCTTCACTTTCTTTGACGGTTCTTTGCCATGTTCTTCATAGTGTGTCTTTTTTTGGGCGTTTTCAGGCTGAGCCAAAGACTACTTCCTCCGTGGTGTCTCAATATGTCTTGCAACCTGCTGAATAAATCATTAATTATTGTAATACCAATAAAAGTAAGCAAAACAAAGCACACATGGTAAATATTAATATAAAATTACTTTAAAAAATAATACAATCTTTAAGATTACCTTTTACACATTCAGGGTCAACATCTGTAAAAGTTGTCCTTAATTCTTCAAAGGAAAATGGTCAAAGCGAGGTTGTGTGATGACTATTCTGGGGGGAAAAGTTGCAGTTATAATTAATGAAATTCGGTTTTGGCATTTCAAATCCATATGACGTTAGTAGTAGGTTAACCTAACATTTACAGTATACAATAAGCAGTCTTACCCAGTTTGTGGATCGTATTTGTGTGGGCTGTTCTCTGAATTGGGTTTCACACAAAGGCACCTTACAGATTCCTGTAAAGTTTGAAATTAAAATGCGTTTAAACGTATTCACAATCTGCAAGAACCACAATATTTTCAAGTTTGAATAAGATGGCCATCAAAGTAACCGCTGGAGACAAAACACATAACGTTATCAGGCTAACGTTAATTGTAAGCCAACTTTGGTTTACAGGCACATTATATAACAATAACTGAACTTACCTCACGTTGCGTGCCCTTTTAAATCTTTTCAGTGTTGTTAGGCTCTTCCTGTAAGTTAGTCCGTGCTGCTTATACTTTTGCTCGAGAGAATAAAGTCGCTGGAGAGCCTCTTGGAGAAGATCAGCCCGTTCATGTTGTGCAGATATTAAAGTAGTAAGCTGACGATATATAGCACTCTGGCCGGAGATCAGCTGCTTCATAAAGGCATTCAAAGTAACTGGGCTTGAGGCTGCTTGTCCTCCTCTGTTCAGTGGAGTAGAAAAACTAAGGTTCCTTTTACTCTCCATATTAAATCTGTCGAAAATGATCGATTCCAAATCTCAACCAAACACCACAAAAAAAACAACTATCAGTTCTCTGTCCTTCCGGAAACAATGCGGAGGTTTCAACTTTCGCGCGCATGAAACAATACACTACTATTGGGTGCGCCTCCGTCCCCACCTTTATTGTGAGTGGTTGATTTCAAACCTCAAACCGCCCCCTCTTTGGCGCGTGTTGTTTGCTTGCTAATCCCCACTCAAACCACGCCCTCGGTATGACGCGTCGCAGGTGTATCTTTAATTTGGTGAAAAAATATAATGCCGGACATAATTATCTATCAACATGGAAGGACAACCACCTGTTGATAATAATACGAGAAAGAGAGCTCGGCGGTTTTGCCACCACTGCAACGAGAATGTTTCACATGCATATTTTTATCTTCACAAAAAAAAGTTTTTTTTTCACAATGGAGCGATTACAGCTGAGACAAATCACAACACAGAGCTGGAAGTGAGTGCATGTGATGAACTTCATCCAGACGAAATGAGACCTGTGGACTGGGATGATGCTGGTATTCATTTTGGTAAGTTACTGAACATTTTTTTTTAATGTAAAACCAAATGACAAGTAAAATAAAATAGTGATCATCAGCAGTTGGTTTATATATTTACTGATGTCGTGCAACATTACACTGATGTTTATGATCTGCTTTGGTTAGAGTTGACACAATAGTGATTTGCTTGTTTTTTCCAGTATAGGCATAAGTCTTGTTAATACATTGTAACTTTTATTTATTACAAATTTGGTCATAGCTGTATTTCCTGAACATTTAAATCATGATGGGCCATTCCTAACAATAACTAAAGTTATTTGGATAAACTATTACGAATGGTCCATTAACATTTCTATGGCCCATCATGACCTGTACACTGTACTGTAAAGTGCATGATATGTGATTCTAAGGGATTTTAGTAAAAAGCTGATAACTTTAAGATAATGCTAGACAAATGCATAGCTCCAGCCATTAATCAATTGGTGTTGTGATGTTTCACTGTTTAAACTAAATCTTTGTATTTAGCTTATGTAAATTTGTGTGTAGCTAAAATCGTTGTATTGTTCTTTAATTGTTACAGAGGACATTGGAGACCAAGAGCAAGTTGATTTCTGCATATTTGAAGAAACCAAGCATTTACATGAGAACCAAGATTCGGCAGATCTGAAGGCAAGGCTCCTTACATTTAAATTGATGCACACAGACAGATGTGTATTGTTACACTTCTATTAATTTTTTCTAAAAAAAAAAAAAAAAACTCTAACAAATGTCTTTTTTTTTTTTTTTTTTTTTTTTGAAGAAGAAGAAGGCTTTCCTTGGAGCTCAGTGAAACGTCTTCAGATGATGACAGTGACCATGAAGAGCAACACGTCTTTACAGATGGTCAGCACAGTGAACATTTGTATTTTAAAGATGACAAACCTCAAGAAGATAATGACAATAGAGACAGCTCTGCTTTATTACTTGTAAAGCTATTAGCAATAATGCTTTTAACCTGGCAAGCATTGTTCAACATTTCCGACAATGCCATCACTGCACTGCTGCTATGCCTCAGACAACTGATGGCTCATTGGAAATATTCTCAGTGTTGATTGGTGTCTCCTGGGTTTGCCACTGTGGCCTTTGGCTTACTCAGTTGGGGACACTAAATTTATGATCAACGTTATTCAACTAAATATACAAATAAAATAAATTAATTAGGTCTTATTTAATTCTATAAACTATAATATTGATCTGCCAACATTGTTGACCCTACAGCCAACTAAAATTTTGTTGCAATACCAGTACGACAACTTCACTGAATATGCTGTCTGTCCAAAAAGATGATAAGCTTCAATGGCAAGGAATATCTGTACCCCAAACTAACTCAGTCATTAGAGACCTTGGTAAAAAAAGACCTGGGTTTTTTAAAAAGAGAGGCGTGGAGAGAAATACAAATTCTTGGACGAACCAGTCCTCGACCCAAATGCAGAGCTGCTTGCTGGAGTCATTAAGAGATTTCTTATAATCAGTGTTAAAAACTAACACACGTCCTATACGCCATGTTGTTGCAAAGGTTTCGTGGTTGCACCCTCATCCAGACAGATGTTTCTTTGGGAACCCTGTGGAGGTATGGGACACAGACTGATTGTGCAGCAGCGTTCCTACCTGTGGAACGTATTGCAGGGAGATGTGTACTAAGTACATACATTGTGCAGTTAAGTCAAACAAAAGAAAAGGTATCAGCCATAATTACCATTTGCACAATGTTTGAGATTTAGCCCAATGCGATTTCCAACGACCTTCTTTTTATTCCTTTAATTTTATTTTGAGCATATCTGGGTTTTTTTGTGTGTTTTTAAAGCCATGTTTTCATTATTTCATATTAATGTACATTCCTTTTTATTAAATGTTATTGTTATTAACTGCATTTTGTAAAACTTCACAATAAATGTGGGTTGTTCTAAAATGGTTGGTTAATTTTCCTTTATTTGTTCCATTCAATTTCTTAATTTAAAGTTTTTGTGACTATATCTTAGGGGTGTTTATTTATAGTGTTTTTATAAAAACTTTGATTAAGAGTCATATTCCTCAATCCTGAAGTCCTCCCCTGCCACCCCTCCCTCTGAGAACAGCCAACACCTCAGTGTCATTAACATTTGAAAGGCCTTCTTCACACCTAACAGTCACCAGTCCTAGCACCCAGCAGTGTTTCAGCTGTATATTTCCGTGAAATTTCACGGATGCCTGTATATGTCCGCATATGTGAGGTTTCCGGGTGTATCTTGAAATATACTGTTCCGTGTTACTCTGATCCGCTTTTTCCCACATACGTCCGGTAAACCTCAAATTACACAGGAGTTTACCATGCCCGGATAATCCCGTATTCCAGGGTTTTCATGCAGTGCCTATGTGCAATGCTGCTCAAAACGCCATGTTCTTCACCAAATGAATGAGAAGGATTTTTTTTATCTAAACAAAGGGCTATGGGATTGTAAAATTAGTCGATGTTATTTATAATTTAATTAAATTACTTATTTAATAACCAAATATAACATGTAATACAACACGAACGCCGCCTCAGATCTGTTATTCAGAATTTGAGGACGCACTTGCAAGAGCAACGTGCTGAAACGTCACCTAAACCCAATTAATTCAAAACGCTTTATTAAAATATTGTTTTCATTAATGTTATGTAATGTGACAGTCCCAATCAATTATTATTAGTCGTGCGTTGCTGTTTAAACTGTGCGAGCTGAAGCGGATGCGCTGAATCAACACTGGTAAGTTACACTGAAGCTCTTTTCTAGCACGTTATTTAACTCAACAAAAAGCTTCCTTTATGAGATTAATCAAATTTATATAAAGTTAACAAAATATTACAAATTATATATCTTCACAAAATGATGCGAATGCACAAGTGAACTTGAATGGAGTTGCTGATATTCATATTCAGAATGGGAGACGCGCTCTTCCTGGAACAACGCTCTGAGTCTGAACACGGCACCTAAACCCAATGACTTTACAACCATTTATTAAAACAGTGTTCTCATTTCTGTTATATAACATGACAGTCCCAATCATCGTTATTATGCATTGCTCTGTATGCGCTAAAGCCGAAGCACTGAATGAAAACCGGTAGCCATCACTGACTGAAGCCATTTGCTAGTGCGTTTTATTTCGCTAAAAGAAACGCATCCTTTATGATTGATCACATATATAACGTTACAAAATAAATGTAATATTACAAATTACTTCAGCACAATCTGATGCGAATGCAGAAGTGCACTTGGACTAAGTTACATGAGCGAGTCATTGCATCATTTTTCCTCCCGTTGAGCCGCACGCACGCGCATGACCCTGCTTAATCGATGATCGATAAGTCGTATCGATCAAATGTCTTATCGACAATTAATCGATCATCGATTAATCGTTGACATCCCTAATCCGGAGCGACAACAGTCTGCAGTGCATACATACATTTAAAAATGGGACTGTATTTTTAAGAATGCATATACTTATTAAAATAAGTACAAAGTATGTTTCAAAAAGAGCTGTGGTTAGCCAAGCACACCATTAATTTACACTGTTTAACAATTGAACACACACACACACACACACACACACACACACACACACAAACATATATATATATATATATATATATATATATATATATTTGGAGGTGTGTGAAAGCTCTCTAAGTAGTCTGAAATTCAGGGTTTTTGGATCTTATCAATCAGATTGAAAGTAACTAGTAACTATTAAGATTGTTACTTTTACTTGAGTAAATATATCCGTAAGTACAGTACTTTTACTTGAGTAAAGATTTTGGCTACTCTACCCACCTCTGGTAATTTTTTTTTTCTATTTGAATACTTTTAAAAATATATATTTTATTCCTGCTATCAAAGCTGAATTTATCCCCATTGCTCCAGTCTCAAGAGTCACATAATCCTTCAGAAATCATTCTAATATGAGGATTTGATGATCAACAAACATTTATGATTATTATCAGTGTTGAAAACAGTTTTCTCAGGATAATTTAATGAATAGAAAGTTCAAAAGAACAGCATTTATCTGAAATATAAAGCTTTTGCAACATTATAAATGTCTGTCTGTCATTTGAACAATTTAATGCATTCTTGCTGAAAACATTATGTATTTATTTAAGTTCTTTCTAAAAAATAAAAAAAACTTTCTATTCATCAAATAATCCTAAAAAAATGTTTTACACAACTGATTTCAACACTGAAGACTGGAGTAATGATGATAATTCAGCTTTGATCACAGGAGTAAATTACACTTTACTATATTCACATAGAGAAGTTATTTTACATTTGGATAATATGTCACAATATTACAGCTTTTATATATTTTAAAAACATAAATGCAGCATTGGTGAACAAAAGAGACTTCTTTAAAAACACTTTTAAAAATCATACCGTTCTCAAGCTTTTGTTTGAGTAGTGTTTATAATTTAATGCTGATCATGATTTTGGATCACTATAGGTTAGCCTGTATGTTTGGTACGATGGGGAGCCCAAACTCATATTCTTTAGGGACCAAAATTGCTAGCTACGCCCCTGCCCTCTGGAACCGAATATATTGTAACACCGGCTCCACTTTGTGCTCATTACTACGCAGACTCGAGGCACACAATATCAGCTCCATATTTAAACACTGGCGGCTTTATTTACTTCAGCGGAAGAGAGTAAAGGCGAGTCGTTTCGTTCATGACAGTCAGCAGTTAAACTCTCTTCAGTATGATATTTGATCTGTAGATAAAGGCCTGTGGATTTGCTCAAAATGACTTTATCTTGCTGGAGCTTATTGCTGTTTCTGGCTACTGAGTGTGTGTTAGATCACACAACACAAGGATTGGCATCACACAGAGGAGAGGACTCACACACACACACACACACACACACACACACACACACACACACACACACACACACACACACACACACACACACACACACACACACACACACACACACACACACACACACACTTACTCTAATCTAAAACGGTTAAGACACAAATGATCAGTGAACTGTTAAATGTGCAGCGCTGTGTGCTGTGAGTGTGTGCTGCTTTAAGATCATTCTGCTCTCGGCGGCCCATAAGCGGTTTGTGCGGTTTTGTTTTGAAGCGTTTCATATTATCACGGTTTTATGCACTGAAATATTATTTAAATCTTATTCTGTCATATCTAGTTGCACCAAAACAATATAAATCATTTTTCATAAACGTATATTATAATTAAATTCAGATAATAAAGTCTGAATTACACACTCACCTAGACTAATACATGTATAGTCCTCTTATGATTTTATTTTATTTTTATTAATTTGTTGTTTTTCTCTGTAATGAAGTGTATTTAGTGGATTATTGATTATGTTTAACACATAAGAGTGACCATTAGTTCCCCAAACAGATGAATCAGGATCATCAAATCCTGTGGAAACACTGACAGCCCTTATTTCAACACAAAGCAAACATTTTAATAATCCATCTGAGAAAGATCCTGATATCAGTGATGATCACTCACCCGTCACAGTCAGAGTCACTCCATCACTCGAGTGAGAGCAGACTGATCCTGATCCTGATCCTGATCCTGATCCTCTACAGCCGTAACAGCTGCACATCTGTGTGTGATCTGCAGTGATCTTGAACTCTTTCTCATTAGAGCTCTTATATTTACCACCACACAGCCATCTGTATGTCCATCCTTCCCCCTGTACGTCACATGTGAGAGTGACAGTCTCTCCTCTGAATATCTGTGATGGTTCAGGCTTTACAGTCAGAACAGCTCTAGGTTTCTCTGTAAGAAGTGCACAAACAGAAGTTATGATTAAACATCTCACAAAATCAAATGAAGTGAATTGACTCGATCTGTCCTAAACTCTTCATAAATGTCACCGCACAAAAGAAGATATTTTAAAGAACAGATTCTAGGGAGCGTTTGATTGGACAGAAAATCTGATGAGAAGCTGAAGAGTGATGTCATCAAAATCACTGATCCTTATTGGCTGGAGTGAGAGACTGTGAGTTTTGAACGCTTATATCTTTTAAATGTAAATGTTGTTGTGGATCAACACTATGTCGTGTCCTGTTAATAACTGTTAGTGAACACTGAGGGCGCTAGAGTGCACAGTGAGGAGAGGCGGGTGTTATGTGTGCAGAGGAAGATGAAGAATAAAGTTGGATAAACTGATACAGGGGTAATATTATTGGTTTTGATAATTGATATTTATTTAAAGAAAGTGTATGTAAGATTGTGGCCAAAGCTGGTACTGCAAGCACTTTCAAATGACTGTAGAGCGGTGTATCCCCCTCCCCCTCCCCCTGACTCGAGGTTGCCAGATTGGCTGCAGGATCAGCAGAACGGGAAGATGGATTGTGTGTAATTAATACAATTTAAGCTTCTGGCTTCTAGTTCATTTAATTGAGCTACTGTACCTGTGTTTAACTTTTCCCCCGCCAACGTTTTTAATAAAAGTTGCCAGCTGCCACCAGGGTTTTTAACCAGTTTAACCTAAATTTAATAGCTCATAGAATGTTTTTACTTCATATATATATATATATATATATATATATATATATATATATATATATATATATATATATATATATATGAAACAGATGAGGAGATCGAGTCCATCTACACCTCTAATGCTTCAGTCCTGGAGCTCATCCTGCTCCTCATCTCATTCTCTAACATTAGATAGATTAGATTTATATGATGATTAATGATCAGAGATGATCACAGATGAGGAGATCGAGTCCATCTACACCTCTAATGCTTCAGTCCTGGAGCTCATCCTGCTCCTCATCTCATTCTCTAACATTAGATAGATTAGATTTATATGATGATTAATGATCAGAGATGATCAGAGATGAGGAGATCGAGTCCATCTACACCTCTAATGCTTCAGTCCTGCTCCTCATCCTGCTCCTCATCTCATTCACTAACATTAGATAGATTAGATTTATATGATGATTAATGATCAGAGATGATCAGACACAGATGAGGAGATTGAGTCCATCTACACCTCTAATGCTTCAGTCCTGCTCCTCATCCTGCTCCTCATCTCATTCACTAACATTAGATAGATTAGATTTATATGATGATTAATGATCAGAGATGATCAGACACAGATGAGGAGATCGAGTCCATCTACACCTCTAATGCTTCAGTCCTGCTCCTCATCCTGCTCCTCATCTCATTCTCTAACATTAGATAGATTAGATTTATATGATGATTAATGATCAGAGATGATCAGAGATGAGGAGATCGAGTCCATCTACACCTCTAATGCTTCAGTCCTGGAGCTCATCCTGCTCCTCATCTCATTCTCTAACATTAGATAGATTAGATTTATATGATGATTAATGATCAGAGATGATCAGAGATGAGGAGATCGAGTCCATCTACACCTCTAATGCTTCAGTCCTGCTCCTCATCCTGCTCCTCATCTCATTCACTAACATTAGATAGATTAGATTTATATGATGATTAATGATCAGAGATGATCAGACACAGATGAGGAGATCGAGTCCATCTACACCTCTAATGCTTCAGTCCTGGAGCTCATCCTGCTCCTCATCTCATTCTCTAACATTAGATAGATTAGATTTATATGATGATTAATGATCAGAGATGATCAGAGATGAGGAGATCGAGTCTATCTACACCTCTAATGCTTCAGTCCTGGAGCTCATCCTGCTCCTCATCTCATTCTCTAACATTAGATAGATTAGATTTATATGATGATTAATGATCAGAGATGATCAGACACAGATGAGGAGATCGAGTCCATCTACACCTCTAATGCTTCAGTCCTGCTCCTCATCCTGCTCCTCATCTCATTCTCTAACATTAGATAGATTAGATTTATATGATGATTAATGATCAGAGATGATCAGAGATGAGGAGATCGAGTCCATCTACACCTCTAATGCTTCAGTCCTGCTCCTCATCCTGCTCCTCATCTCATTCTCTAACATTAGATAGATTAGATTTATATGATGATTAATGATCAGAGATGATCAGACACAGATGAGGAGATCGAGTCCATCTACACCTCTAATGCTTCAGTCCTGGAGCTCGTCCTGCTCCTCATCTCATTCTCTAACATTAGATAGATTAGATTTATATGATGATTAATGATCAGAGATGATCAGAGATGAGGAGATCGAGTCCATCTACACCTCTAATGCTTCAGTCCTGCTCCTCATCTCATTCTCTAACATTAGATAGATTAGATTTATATGATGATTAATGATCAGAGATGATCAGACACAGATGAGGAGATCGAGTCCATCTACACCTCTAATGCTTCAGTCCTGGAGCTCGTCCTGCTCCTCATCTCATTCTCTAACATTAGATAGATTAGATTTATATGATGATTAATGATCAGAGATGATCAGAGATGAGGAGATCGAGTCCATCTACACCTCTAATGCTTCAGTCCTGCTCCTCATCCTGCTCCTCATCTCATTCTCTAACATTAGATAGATTAGATTTATATGATGATTAATGATCAGAGATGATCAGACACAGATGAGGAGATCGAGTCCATCTACACCTCTAATGCTTCAGTCCTGCTCCTCATCCTGCTCCTCATCTCATTCACTAACATTAGATAGATTAGATTTATATGATGATTAATGATCAGAGATGATCAGACACAGATGAGGAGATCGAGTCCATCTACACCTCTAATGCTTCAGTCCTGGAGCTCATCCTGCTCCTCATCTCATTCACTAACATTAGATAGATTAGATTTATATGATGATTAATGATCAGAGATGATCAGACACAGATGAGGAGATCGAGTCCATCTACACCTCTAATGCTTCAGTCCTGGAGCTCATCCAGCTCCTCATCTCATTCTCTAACATTAGATAGATTAGATTTATATGATGATTAATGATCAGAGATGATCAGACACAGATGAGGAGATCGAGTCCATCTACTCCTCTAATGCTTCAGTCCTGCTCCTCATCCTGCTCCTCATCTCATTCTCTAACATTAGATAGATTAGATTTATATGATGATTAATGATCAGAGATGATCAGAGATGAGGAGATCGAGTCCATCTACACCTCTAATGCTTCAGTCCTGCTCCTCATCCTGCTCCTCATCTCATTCACTAACATTAGATAGATTAGATTTATATGATGATTAATGATCAGAGATGATCAGACGCAGATGAGGAGATCGAGTCCATCTACACCTCTAATGCTTCAGTCCTGGAGCTCATCCTGCTCCTCATCTCATTCTCTACACTCTAAAAAATGCTGGGTTAAAAACAACCCAAGTTGGGTTGAAAATGCACCGACCCAACAATTGGGTTGTTTTAAGCAACATTTAACCCAACCACTGGGTTAAAACAACTCAACCATTGGGTTAAAACAACTCAACCATTGGGTTAAAACAACCCAATTGTTGGGTTGGTGCATTTTCAACCCAACTTGGGTTGTTTTTAACCCAGCATTTTTTAGAGTGTATACATTAGGCAGTTTTGATTCATATGCTGTTTAATGTTGATGATCACATTATTTTTCATTTGCATATGATTACATACGATCACTTGTTTTACTCCGTCTTACACGCCAGTGTTGCGAGCTATTTTCCAAGGAAATTAGCTAAAGCCTGCCCAAAAAGTCGCTAAATGTTGCTAGATGATGTCATGCGTCAATTAGCATATCCGTGAGGTCATCACGCCGTCCTTGCGTTCTGCCTGCTAACGTGTTTTCTCTCCTAATCTGTGCTCATTTACTGTATTTTTTTTTATTGGGCTGTCCCAATTCAAAGGTTCTTCAAAGGTTCTTGCCTAACCCAGAATTCATTGCACGCCGCGACGTCAGATTTTTAAGAGAAATTGCCAGATGATTTCTGTGTGCCTGTATGCCAAGTGCATTCCTGTGTGGCAAAAAAGCAATATTATGTTTATCTGCATTTGCAGCAAATTCGATAATATCTATCATTATTTGTCCTTGTCCTAGTTTTATTTATATACTCCAATTTAAGGCCCTAACCCCAGCAAAAACATCCACAGGGAACTCATGTGCCGGTTGGGCAGGGTTTGCCAAGCCTGAATTTTAGCCCCAGTCCAGCCTTGACGTATTCATATGACATATATCAGGAGAAGTGGAGGACCTTGTGTTGTAAATCCAGCAGTCTCCATCAGTGTTGTAACAAACATATAAACGTGGCTCAAACGACCACAGCCGTGATTATTTTACCAATCAACTAACACAACAATATTTGACCCTGTTCCCTCACATAATGTCACATGACATATATCAGGTGAAGTGGATGATCTTGTGTTGTAAATCAAGCAGGCTCTCTCTCCCTGTCAGTGTTGAAAACACATAACACCCCCACCCCCCCAGACAGATCACCGATCATCAAACACATGCACTAGGCGGTTAGTGAATCAGAACACAGCTTGGCCAGCCAACCAATCTGAGCCCATTGCGTATTTTTGAGGGACTGGTTTTTACAAGGAGAGACAGAGCAGTAGGGCTGTCAATGAATATTCTAAATTCGAATATATATAACAATAGTTTTTAAAAAACTAATTTCGAAGGTGAAAATTAATATTCGAATAAAAAAATAAAAAAATAAATACAAAACGGGAAAAAATCCCCCATAGTAGAGGCGTGGCTCTCTGCTTTACGAGTGAGCACGCGCATGAGGGTTCAGGGACAGGTCACAGGGGTCATGAGCTCATCCATGACTTTCAATGTGACTCCTGCAGCGTTTTGGGCTGTGACTGAGACTCCCTCAGCGGCAAAATCACATACTGAACACACTCGTTCAGTTTTTAATTGTAGTGTCTGTTCTCTAACTGAACTGATTTTATGAAGATGATCGCGGTCGCAGTGGGAAAGTGATCAGTGATTCAGTAATCCAGTAGCGGTGGCTTTGGGAATGGCCTCGTAGGGCAGTGAAGCATTCTGGGAATTGTTGTCTTTCATCCCCATGTTACAAAAATACATTTTCTATCTTTTCTCAGTCTAGAAGGCACCAAATTCAAAAATAATTTCACATTTCTACTACATTAATGACCCAGTTTAAATACAGATTCATCTTCCCAGCACTGAAGAAGTACCCCTTTAACTCCAAGTCTTCCAGAGTCGCGGTCAAAGCTGATTCGAAAGACCGCCGTTCGCCAGTTTCTGTGTTTACTAGAAGCAGCAAGCAACTCCGCCGTCGTCATTATGGCCCCTCCCACTGACTCTATACACGATGTGATAGGCTCGACCAGAGTTTGCCGTGTACAGCTCAGAAGGGTATTGAGAGTTGCTAGACGACACTCGCGGGCAGATTAAATTTGCTGCCGCTAAGGTGCGTCTAGATTTCTAGGCTAGGATAAAGTCATTATTTAGATTTTTTTGCAAACAAAAACTATTCTCGTTGCTTCATCAAATTATTGTACAGCCACTGTAGTGAGATGGACTTTGTATCGATGTTTTTAGTGCCTTTATGGGTCCTGTGAGTGGGAATGTACTGAATGCTAATGGAGGCCTCTCTGAAGCCTTTCTCAGCTTTACACTAAAATACCTTCATTTGTGTTCTGAAGATGAACGAAGGTCTTACGGGTGTCCAACGACATGAGGGTGAGTAATTAATTGAGCATAAGCGTCAGTTTTGGCAGGCTAGGTAGTCAAGACGCTGCTAACGCTATTTGGTCTCATCAGCTGGTTCGGCTCAGCTGAGATGCATCAGCTGATTTGCATCAGTGCATCAGCTGTTCAAACTCCCCTCGCTGCTAATGGCTTGATATAAACAGCGCGCATCTTCAAACCGATCAGTTCACTCCTAACTGCTGTTGCTAGCTCTTTGCTGCTCCTGCACGCTGCTTTGCATTCAGGATAAGTATCATGTGTTTTCCATGCTATAATCACATTGTGCGGTCGCCGTATCTATAGTGATGGCCAAATGAAGCGTTTCGAAGCATTATTGCTTTCTGATACAATTGTGTCGAAAATGCTTCATTACTCGAAGCTTCATTCAGATAGAAATTGCAGCACCATCTCCTGGTGAAGTAAATGTAACCCAACAGCTGGTTGTTTCAGAACATAAATAAAAAAAATGACGACAGTCGCCCTCGGACAGTGTAAAACTGCATACCGCAGACTTGTAACAGGGAAAACCACAACAGAAAATGATCTTAAATAATTGTTACAGGCATCAATCTTGCTTGCGATTTGCGCTCTGTGTAGCTACTACAGACAGATACTTTTCACACGCGACAATTGCGTTCATCATGGATCCCGCACAGGGTGCTGTGGTGATGAACTATTAATACAATGTTACTTGCTGGTAAAGCTAAATCACTAAAAGATGCCAATACAAAGCGCATATTATGCAACCGATCAGCCACTAGAACCAGCTGATATGTGAGCCTCACGTTTCAGATCTGAGCGTTCTACGGGCTCACACATCAATGCTTCAGTCAGAGCAGTTCACAATGAATCGCGCACATTCATGCCAAAGCGAATACATTTTTTTTTTTTTAAAAGACAGTTTTCTTCATTGTGACTAATATTGTAGGTATGTCGCATTACACACTTCAAACAGAGAGGCCGGATAGCTGGTTTGAATGGTTTCTAGCCAAGTGAAGCAAACTCACGTATCAGACTTTCAAAGGGGGTTTATTATCACCGTGAATCCCTCGCACACATGGGGCAGTGAAACACTCCACTAACAGCTGCGTTACTAAACAGAAAAACAACGGCAAAGAGTAACATAAATTTAGAACGCATCCATGCGACGTTCACAGCTCGCGCTTCATCTACTACGGACTACCCTCTCATCAGCGGGTGGGAGGAGAGTACGTTCCGCCTTAAAGGAGCAGCACCTAATTTAACAAGGTAAAGTATCCAGTGTCAACAACTAATTTTCAGAGGAGTTGCTAAAGGCAGATCGTTTTGTTGCTAAAGTTGCTAAATGACATTGTGACGTAATTGTGCATGACGTCATGAATGCAACCCGTTTAGTTACAGGCATTTTCACGTGGCATGCATGCTGCCTTCACGTGCTATCGTAAATGTATTATGTTAACTTTACATTAATTCCCATTTCTGAAGTCGTGGTTATGAGCTATTTACGTTGAAATAAGCGACTTCGAAGGACGTTTGTGTGAAGTTTTTAACTATGAAGTTAGTGTACACCTTATTAATAAACCATACTACATGCAGATAAGCAGATTAAGCCTGCCAGCATATAAATGCATTGCAACACATTCAGTTTACTTAACATTAACGTTACACATCATGTTAAGAGTTCATTTTCTGGTTAATCTGTTTATCTGCGCACAGCCTGTGGTTTATTAATAAGAATTTGATCTTGTAATATTACCCTCTCAGTATTATTAGCCACCTTAAGCATTTATGGCAGGAAAATGCTTAGAGATTTTATATATATATATATATATATATATATATATATATATATATATATATATATAATATGTTTTTCATCATGGCTTTTCCAGTTCATCCGTACCTATGGTGAAATTAAATGTCACTACTTCATTGATAGAGAGCTACGTTTTTTGGCTACCTAAGATTTTTAAAAAAGTAGTAATATTTTTGCTGACTTTTGTTACAATCCATGGTTTGGCACAATGATAGTATTTAGGCTAAAGTTTTATGAATTCTTCTTTTATGAAGAGAAAACAGTGACAATACTAAAGGACTTTGCACACTCAGTCCGAAATTCGCATGCAAAAATTTCGGACTGTGCAAAGGCCTTAAGCTGGTCCGAATAAACTATTTTGGGCTTTGAATCTTTGGTAATAAGCAACACAGAATATTCGGAGGGAGGGAGCTGAACACATTCATAGGCAGGAATCTCGGGAAGACTCAAGATGGCAGGGCTTATATGCTCCGAGAACTGACATTGCATTAGTGATACAAAACACACAGGTTTGTTATGGCCCAATGAGAAGCTTCTATATTTTGCAGTGGATTCATTTAAATTGATAATAACGGGTAATAGGCTTGCTGCCCAAGTCTGTGTTGTAGACTGGGGTTCAGGTGCAACCCCACCTGAACCTGAAAGTTCAGGTTCACTGCCCCCACCGTCATTTCATATATATTTTTTTTATTTATAGTAATGAAATAATTTTAATCAGCTAGAGAACAGACACTACAAATAAAAATGTAACGTGTCTGCTCTGCACAGCACAGACCAGCAGCAGGAGTCAGATCTCATTCATCACAAGCGAAGAGCTCAGAAGATGATCGCAGAAGATTTGGTTTCAAAGCGAAATGTAAAAGTGCCTATTTATGTTTTGTTTTGGGGTTTTTCATTAGGAGTTATAGGCTAATGAACCCACCATTCAAGCAACCTGTCCCTGAATTGGCGCTATTTCTAAACTGAAATAAAAATACGCACAGCCACACCATGATTCATTCATCGCCCCACAGTGCACACACTGTAATGTGAAAGTGAGGGAAAATGTTCATACCTTCACATTCCTAACAGGTAAAAAGGCGAATACATTTTGTTTAAATTATTCTATTTTCCACAATGTCAAACCAACGCAGCTTAACTCAAAATACAAGCTCAGGCATGCGGTTGTTCCATATAAGCTCATGCAGTTGTGCGCCCTAGTTTCAGTTAAATTAGTTTACTGTTAGACTTCTGGTAACATTTAGTTTCATGTGTTTGTAGATCTGTGCAGAATTTGAGAGAATTACGCCAATTCCATTGGTGTCAATATTCTTTGCCAAGCTGTATGGATACTCTGGAAAACTGAAGAATTAAAAACCTCTTGGTGCCCACTACACGGGTATGAAAAACTGCGCGACTCTCACTGGCCACTTTTGGTTTTGGGGTTATGGTCATGAGCATGCATAAAAAAAAAACATGATTGCAATAAGATTAGGTTTATTACCACCATATATACAATAAAATAAGGTGAATTGCTGTAAATATATATATAATCACATAAAAAAATCACACAGGAACCTTATGCCATAGTTATTGTGTTTTTATTAGCTTCTTAGTTCATGCGTAGAAATCTAGAATTGGTATGTTCTTCAAATTGGTATGTTCTGCGTAATGCAAAGGGCTGGAGTTATAGTCACATTTATGATTGACAGCTCTAGAGGACGAATTAGTGTGTGATGACTCACATCTGACATAAAACTAGGAAGAAGAGACAGAGTTTGCTGTGAACACTGTTTTCAGATTGCATAATTCTGTGAAAAATGAATAGAAATGGTATTTTGTATGACGAAATGTTTTGCAAACG
Source organism: Pseudorasbora parva (assembly GCF_024679245.1). Classification (NCBI taxonomy): domain Eukaryota; kingdom Metazoa; phylum Chordata; class Actinopteri; order Cypriniformes; family Gobionidae; genus Pseudorasbora; species Pseudorasbora parva. Next base: position 62,939,274 of record NC_090172.1, on the reverse strand, counting down.
TGCTAAGTCCAAATGTATCCAAATATGCGCACATTTGGACTAAGAGCACTAATAGACATTGTGTAATGCAGTGGTTCTCAGACCTGTTCTGGAGACTCCTCACCACCGCACATTTTGTCTGTCTCCTTCATCAGACACACCCAGTTTAAGTCTTGCAGGCTCTGCTGAAGAGCAGATTCAGGTGTGTTAAATGAGGGAGACATGCAAAATGTGCAGTGGTGAGGGGTCTCCAGGAAAGGTTTGAGAAATAATTTGTGTAGTGCATGGATCTGAACAAAAATAAAACGGAGATAATGTGAGTGGCTTTTCATTCTTGTTGATATTCTATTAAAAATAGCTAATTACAGATCAATTATTTTGCACTCCTTACATAAATTAGGAAATGAATTTCACTACAACTAAGTTTTATCATAAACTGTGGTCAAATGTTACTTTAATCGGTCTAATGAGAGTGTGTTTTAACGAGCAGTGAATGTTGAACAACCATCTGGGGTCATCAGCGATACTTGACAGTAAATGGGTTTATATATATATATATATATATATATATATATATATATATATATATATATATATATATATATATATATATATATATATATATATATATATATATATATATATATATATATATATATTTGTGTGTGTAAAATTTGGTGCAAAATGCAGTTTCATCAGTCTTCCTAAATTAGATCGTTCGAATGTTTTACACAATTACATGTGGTATAGAGCTGAATGTAAAGGCTATATTTTGCTAATGTTCTTATTTGTATCTTTAGACTGATGACATTGAAGTGAAGAGAGAATGCATAATCGAATCTCTCGGTGTCTACCTGAATGAAGACCCTAGCAGTCTGATTTGGGAGTGTATTTTGAGTATGTTTTCTGCATTTTTCAGGATGCTAAATGCTTTCTTAAAGTTAATACACAAGAATTTAAGAGTATTGTATTCGTTTTAAATGTCCCCTCTAGGATGCAGACATTGCCAGCACTGAGGAGGCGATCCAGAAGACAGTGATGGGAATTTATGTAATAAGACTTGAAGGTGCAATACATAGAAGACAGCCCAGCAGATGTCGGAGTGGTGTTAGAGGGTCAACATTTCTTCAGGATCTTAGCAGTCTCCCATATGCAACAGCCATGACTGTTATATGGACTTGAGCTACCCTCCTGAACTCAGGTACACATTCAATGTACTGCAAAAGTTAGGTCTGGAGCTGGATGTCAACAAGTTATCCAATAAAGTGCAACACTGAAGACCAAGCTGTTAAACACTGAAGACCAAGCTGTTAAACACTGAAGACCAAGCTCTTCTCTGATATGTTTGCGTAAGGACTTCCTGGAATGCCAAAATGTTCATGTAATTGTCTAAATTTTGTAAAAATCATTTATAGGGTTAGTTCACCCAAAAATGAAAATAATGTAATTTAATTACTTACCCTTATGATGTTCCAGACCCGTAAGACCTCTGTTCATCATTGAACACAAATGAAGATATTTTTGTTGAAATCCAATGGCTCAGAAAGGCTTCCCCTGGCAGCAATGACATTTCCTCTCTCAAAACCCATAAAAGTTACTAAAGACGTCAGCGATTTTAAAACCCCGTGATCCGAACCGCTGAATCGATCCGCTAATTCATAACACTCCGAAGCTTCAGGAAGAAATGTTTTCGGCCATCACGTAGTTATTTAGGGTTTTGTTTTTTTTTTGCGCACAACTCTTCTCGTTGCTTCATAAAATTATTGTAGAGCTACTGTAGTGATATGGGTGTTGTAAAGACATCTTTAGTGCCTTTATGGGTCTTGAGAGAGGAAATGACATTGTGGCCAATGGAGGCCTTTCTGAGCCATCGGATTACAACAAAAAGATCTTCATTTGTGTCTGAAGAGGAACAAAGGTCTTAGAGGTCTGGAACGGCATCAGGGTGAGTAATAAATTACATTATTTTCATATTTGGGTGAACTAACCCTTTAATTTAATTGTATATATCCTTTACCAAGTTTTATAGAGGTTATTTATTATTTTATTTTTTTTACTTTGCTGAAGAATGACTCGACTCTTAACAGTATGACGTTGTAAAAGTCATTTAGCTAATGTTAATGCATTTGCACAGGTGTCTTGGATGTAATTGCAACCCTTTAACAAATACAGTTTGATTCTTTGTTACGCATCTTGTCTTTTTTATGACTCTAGAAGACAAACACACACAAACAAAATGCTGATTTGAATGGCATAACTTTAAATAGAAAACATTGAGTTAAAGTAACAAAAACTAATTGGATGGAACCACTGTCCATAATTTAAATGAGTTATTTGAGACAAATCTCCTTGTGTTGGTTGAGTGAAACATATTTAGCCAGTTTTAAATGAACTAAAGCAAGTTCACTGAACTTAAAAGGTTTAAGTTGCATGGAAGCAATACCATTAATTTGGTTGGACAGTACAATTTCACTTAGATTCTTTCTCATTCAATTGTGTTGTCACAACACAAGGAGCTTGCATGGATTCAAAAAAATCTATTAATGTTAATAAAACATAATTAGCTTGTGTGGAACCACTGTCCATAATTATATTAAGTAAGTTTAAAGAGAAATTTTGAGTGTGTGCGAATGCAAAAAACGTTTTATTTACTTCAAGTGCTTGCGCTGTTGTGTTCAATAGTATCCAGGCTACACTTGAGTTACCGACCGCTATACCGTAGGCTATTTAACTGGGAAATCTGATCGAGTGCCGCGGGAATGCAGACCAGTCAAATCCTGTAGTCACCAGTGTGCTATGAATTCTGGGATAGGGAAGGCTGCGACGTTATAGGAAGGTCCCATCTGCTACCCTTCCTTTGCCTGAGAACCGAAGGGCGCATTTTGAAGTCGCTCATGAATTGCAGCAGCCTTTGTTGCATTGCTGTGACACAATCGCACTTCAAATGTGGCCTTCAAAGGTGCAACTTTCACTTTGGGACAGCCTTTGTAGTGCCGCTGTGATGTAATCTGCAGCCTTCACATTGGGAAAGCCTTCGTAGGGCCGCTATGACGCAATCGCACTTCAAATGCGTCACTTTGGGACACAGCTAAAGTATCCGCTGAGGCTGCTGTAGGAACCGTCTGCAAATTCACAGTAACTCACCAAAAGGCTTTTTAAGTTCCAAAGTTTGTAGTACATTCCTACTGGCCAGACTACTTACTACAGGTGAAATTAACTGAAGTAAAGCTGGCTTGACATGGTCATTCGATATCTGTGGATCTATGGACCGTCTCTAAAGTTACATACAATTTGGTATATTGCTGCACAATTCTAATCAAATGCTATTAGGCTACTATAACTAGGAACTGAAATAATTGCATGCAAAACTGAATCATCTCGCAAGGAATTGCGCAAGTGGGATTTTAGCGAGAGTGAATTCGCCCCACACGATTCACCTCATTTATTTCCTTGAACGTGCATTCGCGACTTGAGTGCGCTACATGCAAGCTCATATCTCACAAATATAGCTTATTGAAATAAGTGTCCCCGTTTACATACAACAGCAAACTGACAATGTAGTAACCCGCATCTACATGACTATTAATAAACGGGGTAGCCTTTAATTCTTTGTGCTGCATGCAGTTATGCAGCGTTTTGACTGAACCTCTTCTGCTGCTTGAGGTGAGAACATATCATTTCTGGGTCTTAAAGTCTGCGTTTGTGATATGTCCTTATTTCATGTAAAAGCTAGCTCGCTCCATCTGGGTGCATTTCAATCTTCTCTAAGTATGTGTTGTCACGTATCTCACATGCGCACTTCAATAAGCTGACAGAAATGGGTAATGCGTTACATGCCGCGCGAAATCGGGGTAAAGAGAAAACTACCTGTCCTGATCGGGTAATGCTACGCCGCCTATGACCTTACTCCGATAAAAGGAAACCGGTAGCACATTTAGATGACCATGTTCAATGTCGGCTCAGAATGTGCATATAACCACACCCATTGATCACAAGCTGCCCGATTTGGAGTTAACATCACTGCGTATTGTCATGGACTCGCTGAAGTTAGCCTAATAAGGTATGTGACTGACTTAAAACCATAGCTGTGTCCCAAAGTGAAGGGTGCGCACTTCGAAGGCCATGCACTTCGAAGGCCAGTCCAGGCCACGCCTTCAAAGTGCACGAAGCGGCACGAAGGGCGAACCGAGAGACAGGGTTGCCAGGTCTGAAAAATAAAACACCCCAAAGCAACAGCAGCCTAAATGCAACCCCATTCCAGACTTGGCAACAATGAATCAAGCGTCGTTAATGGCCAAGCAGGTTGTGACAACTGACAGCGGACGTTCGTGAGGAGATTTTAAAAAGAGAAATGGAGCATATATAATAATTATATATATATATATATATATATATATATATATATATATATATATATATATATATATATATATATATATACATTTTTAAGCTTTTTATTGGATTTTGACACGCTTCAAAGCCTGCGACGATGGGAGACAGGACCATGTAAATCTGTAGCCGGTTAAATATTGTCAAATTGCAAATATTAGTTAACAGTTTATTTCTTATGTTAAATGTAACGGTTACAATATATTTTAAACATTTATATATACGTCCAAGTCTTTCATTTTTTTTTAAGTAGGTCTAGGCCTACTTATTTTTATTCAGATGTATTGTCTACTTTTTATGACATGATGCCAGCCGTCGACTGATTCAGCCCCGCAAAGCTGCGGACAGTTCAAATATGCACTCAACCCAGAAGATGATGTCCCGCACAGGCCTTACCAGAGTCTCTAATGTGCATTATTCCCCATCCCGGTCCAGCTCCAGCTTCTCCCGCTCAGCGCAATGAAAGTGTATAGCCTAATATTAAAATTGATAATTAAAATTTCTGTTGTTTATGATGTTAAACTTAAGTTATATTATTGGTCTATAAATAGGCTACAGTTGTAAAAAGCCTACTTTAGGTAGGTTAATGTATAGACCAATTTATTTTCATTTACACATTTTAAATTACATGACAAGAAAATATATGTATAAACATATATAAATGTGTTTAATGTAGCTACAAATGATAACGTGCATTACAAAAATAAACAATGTAGGCTATAGAACAACCACTTCTCTTTAATTTAGCCTACGTTTGAAGTTAACGAAAATGAACAAAGACAGCAGTTTCTTTGTTTAATTTACAAATAACTTACATAAAAAATAATAAAAAGCTAATAATAGTCTAGCCATTTAAATCGGCCAGGCATTCAGCCTTTGGAGGATCGATCTTTCGGTGACCGTCGTCAGTGAACATTCATTAATTCATTCATTCATATAAAAAAAAACTTTATTTTAGCATCTAAGTCAGCAGTTTTCGTTTATTTGCATTTTTTCTTATAATTCCGAATGACAGATGTCACATTTGTTTTAGCCTATTTTTCTGTGATATTTGTTTTGTGTTGGCAGTAGGCTATAAGAAAAATAAATGATTGCATGGGCAATTCCTATCCAGTGTCTCTCTTTCTGTAAGGGAAATTTAAAAGATAGATTCTGGAAACAAAATCTAAATTTAGCTGGATGAGTCGGGTCGGGAATAAAATAATGCGCGAGCAGAATGCTGCATAGCGGGAGCGGGACGAAAATACAGCCCTGGCAGAAGGCTAAAGAAAGTGTATGAAAAAAAGAAAGAAACAGCGAAAAGGGTGATAATGGACAGATTCCTCTTCTTGGGAGAATGGTTGAGAAATAAATAGCATTTAAAAATTGGGAAATTAAAGTTTATCTTGGTTGCGTTTTATTAACTTCAAGCGCTTGCGCTGTTGTGTTCAATAGTATCCAGGATACACTTGAGTTACCGACCGCTATACCGTCTTTAACTGGGAAATCTGATCGAGTGCCGCGGGAATGCGGACCAGTCAAATCCTGTAGTCACCAGTGTGCTATGAATTCTGGGATAGGGAAGGCTGCGAAGTTGAGGGAAGGTTCCATCAGCTGTACCCTTCCTTTACCTGAGAACCGAAGGGCGCATTTAAAAGTCGCTCATGAATTGCGGCAGCCTTTGTCGCACCGCTGTGACGCAATCGCACTTCAAATGTGGCCTTCAAAGGTGCAGCTCTCACTTTGGGACAGCCTACCTAGTGCCGCTGTGACGTAATCGCACTTCAAATGCGGCCTTCAGAGGTGCAGCCTTCACATTGGGACAGCCTTCGTAGTGCCGCAATGACGTAATCGCACTTCAAATGCGGCCTTCGAAGTGCGCGCACTTCACTTTGGGACACAGCTCATGTCAGATGAGATCTGCACTCGTCACATGATGGACATCAATCACGAGTTACAGCTGGCAACTCACTCTCCATTCATATCAATTGTCTCACTAAGTCTTTTTAACATTTTCTAAGCATCAGGCATGGCAACGTAATGACATCGCATCCACGTCGCTTCAGCGTCTAGTCATTTCAGCTAAATTATAGGCTTATTATCTGTTCTTAAGCTATAGGTAAGGCACCCGTTTTAAAACTATAGGCGCTAACTTGAAACGCGCATTTGCTCTCAAACATATTTGAGTCTGGGAATGCTTGTCTTAGAGCTATAGTAGGCTACTATAACTATAGCTTTTGCTGTAAAGTGAGCTAATGTCATAAACTATAATACAATATAATTCTGTTTTTAACCCTTTAGGCACCAGAGTTTTTTTCCTAAAACATTAGATTTTGACATCTTAATTTCAAAAGGCTATATCTTAAAATTGATAAACGATAGAAACTTTCTGTAAATTAGAGAAATATGACCCAAAGTTTATGTAAAGATTACATTTTCCCATCGAATTAGCATATTATGATGTCGTATGGTGGTGGCAATCTTGGATTATATAATTTTCATGAAAAGCCACGTTTAAATGATAAACTGCTGCACTTCTTTCCCCCCAAATGTCCCTCACCTTCTGTGTGATATATTGCACAATACTGAATGTTCAGGTAAATAGTAAATAGTAAGCAAACTGTGTACATCATTACTAATAAATGGTAGAAACAAACCGAATGCATGTAGCGGTTTGCCTTTTGCTGTAGGGGTTGTACTTTTGTATGTAGTTCCCATTTACTACATACAGTATGCACTCTGATTCCATATGGGGCACATATATATTATATATTATGCATAATAGCCCCTGCCCTGTGTCACGCCACGTCTGCTCCTGCTACGAGCAGCGTATCCAGATCTGCCTCGAGTGTGCACAGCCTGGACCAGTGTTATTGTCATTTTGACTCCACGTTGCCCCCGAACTGTCCTATGAATACTTCGATCTCGTCTAACATACCCAGTGGCGTTAGATAAAGTCTCCACCACAATACTGTTGCCGTGGTGAGAAGACGCGTGCTTCATGGTGAGCGCAGCAAAAATCTCCCGCGGCCATCTCATTCCCAACACTAACACAGCTGCTAACTCTGCGATGAACACTCTGATCCCAGGGAACATTATTCCCACCACTGACATTGGGCAAATGATCCACCATTTGTGCTTAGTGTAACGTTAGGGTTAGTTTCATGTTCATAATCGCCTTCACTGATAATCCCATAACATCTACAGCCAGTATGTATAGTTTTTATGGGGTTTAAAACTAATTTAAAATCAACCAATGAAACCGGCTCCTTAAGATTCAACACATTTTGCAGCTGATTCCAAGTGCAGGGTGCCGCATACTTGAAAGCCCCTTTTCCCAGTTCTGTCCGGACTTGAGGGACAGATAATAAAAAGAAGTCCTCAGAACGAAGACAATATCTTCCTGTACTTTTCTTTTCGATGTAAGAGGTATGGGGGAAGCATACCAAGAATTGCCTTGTAGATAAAAATGTACCAATGATTAAGTCTACGGGTGGACAATGCAGACCAACCAACCCGATCATACAAAGAACAGTGATGTAACAGTGATATACTAAGAGGGCTGGAGGTTAGACTATCTACCTGTACACACACTGGGGTCTACCTGATAGATAGTTTTCAAGCCAGCAAACTGTTTGTTCTGACAACCCGACACTGAGGAGTCTTTGTTTTAATATTACATGATCCACAGTATCAAAAGCCTTCGATAGGTCCATGAAAAGAGCTGCACAATGTTGTTTTTTATCTAAACAGTCAATAAAATCATTTATTACTTTTAGGGCTGCTGTAGTTGTGCTGTGTTTTTGACGAAAACCTGATTGAAAATTAGACAAAATATTGTTGATAGTTAGAAACTCTTTTAATTGTTCGTTCACCAGAGTTTCCATAACCTTGGCCAGAACAGACAGTTTCAAGATGGGTCTGTAATTATTTAAATCAGTCGGATCGCCTCCTTTTAACAGAGGAAGAACAAATGCGGATTTCCATATAAGTGGAATTTCATTCGTGTCCAGAGAAAGATTAAAAAGGTAAGTCAAAGGCGGTGCAATAAAATCAGATGCTAACTGTAGAAAATAAGGCTCCAAGTTATCAGGACCAGGCGATTTTCTAATGTCAAAAAGTGTGAGTGCTCTATGTACTTCTGAAACTGAAAATGGCTTAAACCTAAAAGAATTACTGACTCCAGAATGACCATGAGAATTTCCTTTAGGATGATTCTGATGTGAAGTGTTGAGTGAATCAAATAATGAACCAGAGGCAATGAAATGCTCATTAAAACAGCCAAGCATCTCAGCCTTATCGGATCATTTATGTGAGTCCTTAAGAATAAATGGTGGCAGCTCAATGCCTGTTTTGTTTCCGGCTAAGGATTTAATCGTCTTCCAGAATTTTAAGGGGTTATTTAAATTATTTGAAGTTTCTATAAGAAAGTGGTCAGCTTTGGCCTTTCTGATAGCCACAGTGCACAAATTGCGCAGTCTCCTGAAGAGCAGCCAATCAGAATCCAGGCTTGTTTTCCTGGCTTTTGCCCAGGCCTTATCACGCTCATGTTTATGTTTATTATTTATTTGACAGGGACCATGTGCAAGTACATTAATCTTAGAAGAGAAAAGGTGCTTCACACCAGATTTAGCTACAGCTAATTTCCATCCGCAGTCCCTGGGCAGATAAAACAATAAAATAAATGCATCTAAACATCAATAACTCACTATCTATTTACAACCACATTTACAGTCATACTTCAGCCTAAACTAGCTCTATACATACTGTCAACAATAAATCCTGTAAAATTTCTACATTAAAAACTTGCTAACCATAAACATAGTCAATGCTGACATAATGGATTATCTAATAATACCTTTCTAACATTTTGCGAGAAGTCCCTCAGACCAGAGGATAATTTCAGACTAACTGGAAGATTGTTCCATTCTTTAACAGCCTTGAATGAGAAGGCTGTCTGTGCAAAGGCAGAGCTTCTGTTCGGTAATCTGCAGTCATTTCGACTTGTGGACCTAGATGTCCTGGTATTCTGTTCTGAGCAGAGCTGTACAAATCTCCTCAGTGGTGGAGGTGCGCTATTATTAAGAATCTTAAAAATTAACCGTACATTTGAGTACACAATTAAATTCTCAAAATTTAATATATTTAACCGGTTAAAAATTTGACAATGATGATGTCTCAATGGTTTTTTATCTAATACTTTTACAGCCTGGTTATAAAGGGATTTTAAAGTTTTTAATGTTGTTTCACTTGTTTGAGACCAACACGAGATAAAATAATTAACATGTGAAACAATCCTTGCATCCAGATAGATTTTTGCGGCATCATAAGTAAGCATATTTCGAATATGTTTTAAAAACTGAGATGTTGTATTTTAAAATATTAGACTTTTTTTTTTTTGATATGCTTTTTAAATCCGAATGTTGGTTCCAAAAGGACACCTAAGTATTTAAATTCATCTACTACTTTTATCTTCTTATCTTTTACAAAAACACATGGAAAGGTCTTTGGTTTTCTAATTTTAGTGAAATACATTGTCACCGTTTTCTTTACATTAAGTGTAAGCGAAGCAGAGGTGAGCCAGTCAGCGATGTTATTCATGACCTTAGTTAATTTATTAGCCACACTAGTGGCGTCATTTCCATGTGCATAAATAATAGTGTCATCCGCATACATTTGAACATCCACTTCACCACACACTGTAGGGAGATCATTAATATAGAGTGTAAACAGCAGAGGTCCAAGAACAGAGCCCTGGGGGACACCTGTGTCACAAGCCTTTGGAGTAGACAGCATATTATTGACCCTCACACACTGTACACGGTCACCACTTAGATATGATTTTATCCACTGCAGTGCACTGTTGGACAGTTTATAGTTGCTCAATTTCTTCAGCAGCACTGAGTGGTTGACCGTGTCAAATGCTTTGCGAAGGTCTAGAAACAGTGCCTCCCTTGTCCAGTTTAGCTTTTACCCCTTCTATAAAATGGCAGCATGCAGTTTCAGTGGAGTGGTTTTTCCTATATCCAAATTGCATGTAGAAGATTACTTTTATTTAGATGTTCTAATAACTGTTCTGTAATTACTTTTTCAATGACCTTTGAGACAACGGGAAGTATGCTGATAGGTCTATAATTGCATACTTCATATCTATTACCGGTTTTAAAAACTGGCGTGATAATTGCATTTTTAAAAACAGTGGGGAACATATTTTCTTCTATTGATTTATTAGTCATATAAGTAATAGGAGTCATAAACATATCTTAATGTCTTTTTAAGATTGTACTATTAAGCCCCCAAATATCTTTACATTTAGAGTTTGTCAGGGATTCTAAGATTTTGTATATTTTAGATTCATTGATTGGTTTGAACTTCAAAAAACTTGGATTATTATCAATAAATGGATCAGATGTTTGATAATTAGTACAATTGTAATATTTGCAAAGTTCATTAACTGATTCTGTAAAATAATTGTTGAAATAATTTGCAACTATTTGTGGATCGTTTTCAAGATTTTCATTTATATTAATTTCCATTTTCTGGCATTTAAAATGTTTTCGCCCAGTGACTTTATCAATAGCTTTCCAAAGTTTTTTAGTATCACCTTTTGCTTGTTCAATCAAATTCATATATACGTTTGCTTTCGTCTCTCTTAACAACCTTATAACCTTATTTCTAAGCTCCTTATATAAAAGTCGATCAGTCATGTGACCTGTTTTCAAGGACTTGTTAAGTGCCGTATCTCTTAGATTACATATGGACTCATTTATCCAAGGCAAGATTATTATTTATTTTTATTTTTTTTATGATTTATTCTTTAAATGGGATTGTTTAGAATATTTGGATAAGAGTTCATGGAATGTTTTTAAAAAATCATTACATGCTGACTGATTTTTACCAGATGATTGTTTTTTAATTGTTTCCATTCAATTTTTTATATTTCATTATGAAACAGTTCTATATCTTTCTTGGGAATATAAGAAGCCACTGAATCACGGTCAATTGAATTATTTTTTTATATCTCATTTTTGATAATATTCTAACCATTAAACTACGATTATGGTCAGACAAGCCTGTTATCAAATTATAGGTTTTGGTAATTCGTTCTGCGTGATTAGTAAAGATTAAGTCTATTAAAGTTTGGGACGATTTTGTTATTCGTGTAGGATGTTTTATCCTTTGTGTCATCTGAAACTTGTTACTAATTTGTTTTAACTTTTTCCTGATACTCTTGTTCAACCAATTTATATTGAAATCACCTAACAAAATGGTTTCCTTATTATCACATTTTTTTAGTATCTCAATGAGATGGTTAAAAAAAATGTATTTTGCTGTAGGTGGTCTATACAACACAATGACCTTAAAAGACATTTCAGATGATAGTCTGATAGTTAAAATATTTTATGTCACGCTTAATAATGATACGTGGGTTGGATTTGGGAATTTTTGTGTTTCTGGTCACTAATGTCGTTTGCAAAAACAGAAGCTGCAGAGTTTTTGTGAGATACGTTGGTTAGGATAAGATCAATTAAAGATGATTTATCTGGACATTTCAGGTTAGGTCTATTGGCACTGTCAACGAGCTGAAAGAGATTTATCGAGTCACAATAAGCTTTAAATTCATCAGATACTGGATGCAACCAGCTCCAATTTAGATCTCCAATGATTACTATTTCGTTCTGATTTAGTCCTGATAAAAGCTGCATTAAAGAAGGCAGAGCATCCCTGACAGCTGAAGGTGTCCTATAGCAACCAACTACAGTAATGTGGAGATTACTAGAGACCTCGAGATCAAGAGCTAAAAATCAAAACGCTTACTCGCTTATTTAGAGAGAGGCATATTTACACAAATCTTATTTTTAATATATACCGCAACACCCCCACCCCTCCTGGGACGATCAGTCCTATATATACTGTAACCATTAATACTGATATCCTCATTCAGAACAGATTTACTTAGCCAAGTCTCTGATAAAACAGTTACATCAGCTTCAGTAGAGTGTGCCCAAATACGAATAATATCTATCTTTGAAATCAAACTACGAACGTTCAAGTGAATAAAACCAAAGCCAACCCTGGATTTAAAATCAACAGGGGTATTGAAACATATAGCCGAGTCTGGGCCTGGATTGGGTTGCACATTTCCTGAAATCAACAGCAACAGGACAATTAAACACCTCAGCTTAAGTGATTTAAATGATTGAATAGAGGATTCATCCTTTGAACTTATTTAGTACAAAGATACGAAGGCCGCTTTCAGAAATAGTAAAATTGTCTTGTAAAGCCATAACACTGATCAGACAGGTCAGGTCTGCAGTGTCAGAGGAGAAAAACAGAGGCAGGTGTATTGACTTAATGTCAGAAACACAAACAGATGCACACGTCCCCCAGCGTATTGAGACAGTATTTAAAAGACCTGCACAGGAGTAGTTGAACCTTTGCGGGCTTCCATACATTCCCCTCAAGGTTAGTAAATACATTACAAAAAAGAGCAGCACCTCTGCACGTCCCGTTCCTAGCCGAACAATACAATAATAGAACGAACAATTCCTGAAGAAAATGTGAGTGGTGGTTGATGTGTGCAACCTACACTGCTGGCATGATTTTAGCATGATGCTAACACAATTAGCATATTGTCAGCATGATACTATCCCGATTGCCATGTTGCTAACAAAATGCTAATGTAACCCCCCCCCCCCCATCCCGATTGCCATGTTGCTAACAAAATGCTAATGTAACCCCCCCCCCTGTTCAAACCGCCCACTCCAAGGTCCGCCGGCATGAGAGTCGGTCGCTCTAACAGGCAGACTAAAGGCTGCAACCTATAGTGTCAGTCGCTAGAACGTCTCTAGAGGTCAGAGGAGTGAGGTTTACTCACACAGCAACTACTAGCTGGCGTCTGTTACATTAACATGATTAGCATGCTGCTAGCTTGATGCTAACCTTATGCTAACACTATTGGCAATTTGTTAGCATGATGCTAAGACATTTTTTACTTGTTTTTAATCATGTTTTAACCCTAAGCTAATTGTTATTAGCATGTAGCTATTCATTGCTAGCATGTGTAGCATGTTCAATACGATGTCCTGATGTAGAGTTATTGATAGATTTTCTATGTGATTCTCAGAATGGAACAAAAGTGTGCAGGGTCTGCTCTATTGTACTTTATGTTCTAACATATGGTTTTCCTTATGCTGGAATAATTTCCCACATGAGGAACAGGTTCTGTTAGGAGTGTATGGGAGTTAGGATAAGGGTTCCTGTTTCGCATTGAAGGATCTTCAGGATCTCAAGATAAACCTGAATGTTTGACCGGAAGATGACTATATTTAGACTTGTTTTTCTATATGTATCACATATCTATACCATGAGCTGCTAAATGATGTAGTCTCTCTCTCTCTCTCATTGGTTCAAATCATGTTACACCCGTTATATTCAATGTGTATAGTCTCTCCTTTTGCCCAGAATAAAGTGAGATTTTTCTATTCCCCCATGAAACGAACTGAACAAATAAAGACAAAGGGTTTTTTTTTTGTGTGTGTGTGTGTAATCTTGTTAACATTTTAAATGATATCCTGCCCTACTGGAATGACACAATTTTTACATGATGTTATAAAAAATATCCTAATAAAAATGTGCGACACACACGAGACGTGCAGTTCTGCATCTGAAGACAAAAAATAATGACTAAAAGAAGAACTTCAGTCCTCTAATAAGAATAAGTGTTTTTTATTTTTAGACAGATGTGAATATGAAGACTCACCTGATACAGTCAGTGTAAGAGCATCACTGGTGTCTGATGTCTGTGAGTCTGATCTCTCTCCTCTACAGCTGTATTCACCACTGTAGTAATACACACCACTGAGATACACACCAGCTGTGAATCTGAACTCTGCTGTTGATGATGGTGTATAGACAGGTTCTCCATCTCTAAACCATCTGTATGTCCACTGAGTGTCTCCTCCTCCCGGTATGACACATGTGAGAGTGACTGTTTCTCCTCTGAACACTGGCTGATCCGGCTTCACCTTCACTTCAGGTTTTGGTCTCTCTGTATTAATACACATAAATATAGATTAAGACATCATCACAGTCTCATGATCACTGTTATCAACTCACAATAATGAGAAATGAGAAAAACACCAGTAAAGATCTAGTTTGCCTGTGGTTTGAGTGAATAAATAAACTTATAAACCTGTTTTACAGGTAATGGTCTGTATTTTTTTCAGAATGTTCCCGATTTTTCATTATATATTTTTTTAAGAGGAAATGTTCTGCATTTTCAGAATAATATGCAATTTTACATAAACGTTTCATTAAAATGTACAGATTTTTTTCAATAAAAATAGAAAAAAAGGAAACAAATGTATAACTACAGAATTCAGCAGTCATTCAACATTTATATCTTACTATTCAAGATTCTGTGTGGGTTAAAGGGAGTTTTTTGAGGCTAAATAATTTGTACACCCATAGGCTTTCGTGTAGACTATGAATTTGTGTATTGTATTTTACGAATCTTTTAACCTTGTCTTGCAAAAAGATGCTCATTTTGATAAAAAAAAGTTTTTTTGTTTTTTTTTGCACTAATTCTCCCCTATAAATTTCCTAAAAACATCTATTATTTATTTATGTTTTAGGGTTTTCCAAATCGAGTTGTAAATGCACAGCATCAGTGTGTGTGTGTGTGTGTGTGTGTGTGTGTGTGTGTGTGTGTGTGTGTGTGTGTGTGTGTGTGTGTGTGTGTTTGACCGTCACGTCCACAACAGTTAGCGGAGCAAGAGGTGACGTTAGGGCGGGTGATTTGAATTTCTTTTAGGCTACTTGTGAAGTGGCTCATGAGATTGTGTCGATTACTATTGTTAGCATTTCTAATCGCTGTTCAGTTCAACACTGAAAACTGCAGAAGGCATCTTTC
Source organism: Pseudorasbora parva (assembly GCF_024679245.1). Classification (NCBI taxonomy): domain Eukaryota; kingdom Metazoa; phylum Chordata; class Actinopteri; order Cypriniformes; family Gobionidae; genus Pseudorasbora; species Pseudorasbora parva. The sequence continues at coordinate 62,924,012 of NC_090172.1, read as the reverse complement.
AGTTTTCCATCCGTTTAAAACCAAAGAAACATCAACTTAGCTATTCATAAAGTTTGAAAGGTTGATTATATGGGGTAGTAAACGTTACCGCCATTATCTCAAACTCTTTTGAAACGACAAAAACTATTGATGAACTTTAGGCCTAACGTTACAGGAAAGCAGAGGAGACTAAAACACGAATAAAATATAATGCATGTTCTAAACACATCTGCTTACAAACCCGCGCAGTATGCATATATTAACCTTTCAATAAATAAATTATCTTTTTTTTTAATTTTTTTTTTTTATACCCTGCGGAAGTTGTCATAGCATATTGAATCATAGATACATTGGTTAAAGTTAGTTATGAAAATTGTGTCTCTCTGCAGTAATGTACTGACAGTTAACGTCACACCCCTAGATAGCAATTTGATGTAGCTAAGTCTAAGTAATATAATTTTATTAATTTTACTTTAATTATAAATACTATAAATGTAGTTCTGCTTCCAGAGCACAGTAGGTCGAGGTTTTGCATTGTCTCAGTTAAACATATGCTGGCATGTTTGAATTTGTGTAATTATTCTTAAATTCAACAAACAAGCAAACAAGCACATACATTAATAAATCAATAAATATGATAAAATTACAATAAATGTAACTTTAGCGGTAAAAATGACACTATAGTTTTGGGAGGTCTGTCACCCCCACCACCCCAAAAACTCCTCGAGGAAACACTGAGCTCTGTCTGCGTTTGACATGAATGATGGACATGAATGACGGAATGATTGTGTGATGATGAATAATAATTCATCAATTTGCTCTATAGGTGGGCGTATGCAAATATATCCGCACATGGTGTCACAGTTCCCACAATATCAGCCGTTTTTGACCTCGATTAATTTTGTTTTTGTCTATAACGAGGAGGACAGTTTTAGCTATGGAACTTGCAGGATATTTGAACTGTAAAAAGACCTCTAATATGCCAAAACATCAAGGCCAATTTGATTTCTCATGTCATTACCTCTTCATAATAATCATCAAAATATCTGATAACTGCTCAGTATTTGTGCTATAAATTGATTATGCAGTTTTACATTTAAAGAATAATGACTAAAAGTGAAATGCTTCAGCTCTTATCAGAACAGATGAGGCTGAAGAGGATAAGAAAAGTGTTGAGCCTCAAATATTGATTTTAAAAGATCATCAGACAGATGTGAATATGAAGACTCACCTGATACAGTCAGTGTAAGAGCATCACTGCTGTGAGAGTGTCGAGTCTTCATCTGTCCTGTACAGGTGTATTCACCAGACGCAGCAGCTGGGAAACTGAACTCTGCTGTTGATGATGATGGATAGACAGGTCGTCCATCTCTAAACCATCTGTATGTCCACTGAGTGTTTTCTTCTCCCGGTATGACACATGTGAGAGTGACTCTCTCTCCACTGAACACTGGCTGATCCGGCTTCACCTTCACTTCAGGTTTTGGTATCTCTGTATTAATACACATAAATATAGATTAAGACATCATCACAGTCTCATGATCACTGTTATCAACTCACAATAATGAGAAATGAGAAAAACACCAGTAAAGATCTAGTTTGCCTGCAGTTTGTGTGAATACATAAACTGTAAATAATACATTTAATTTTACAGGTAATGGTCTGTATTTTTTACAGATTTTCCCGTTTTGTCATGATACACTGAAATACCTGTAGTTTTACAGATATTCTGTAATTAAAAATTCGACTATTACATTTACAGGAATTGATTGTAGTTTGGTATTACATGAAATTAATTTCTGTTTTTTAAGAGGAAATGTTCTGTATTTTTACAGAATAATATGTAATTTTACATAAATGTTTGATTAATGCTTTACAGATTTTTTTATGTAAAAAGGAAACAAATGTATAACTACAGAAATCAGCAGTCATTAAAAAATGTGTTCTTATATTTAAGATAATGTGTTGGTTAAAGTGAGTTTCTGTGGGTGAAGTAATAGTATTTGTACATCTATAGACTAATGTGTAGTCTATGAATTTATTGTAATGCACTAATCAATATTTTGAGAATAAAACAGAGGTATAAAAATTGAAATCTTTTTTAATGATGTATAGTTTGTAAAGGTAATTTTATTACATCTGACAGTAATCTTGAGCTAATTTAAGCAAAGAAAGCTTCAGTGTGTCGGCGTCCTCATGCAGGTTAACAGGCTGAGAATCTGTCTCCAACCCAAGGCCGTACGTCTTGAACTCTGGGGGACCCACATATTTTTGTTTTTCTTATTTTTATAAAGCATAAGGAAACAGAACAGTGAATTTAATTCTAGGTCTAATTCTAGGGTTGTCCTCCTCAATGTCTAAGGTGGTTCTGGCCCTGATCTGACCCTCGTCATCCCGTAGTAAACTCAGTGCAGCACTTCCTAATTCTCCACCAGAACGCCGGCTTACCATTGTCTGACGCTGAACTACTTTAAACGAGACAAAAACAATACAAATATTTAATGAAATCTGAAGGGTGCAGTATGTGCTTTACCGACACAACATAAATACTCAAAAATATTAGCATTTTACATTTTAGACTGCATTTCTATTTTACACACTTTTATGAAATGTCAATATTTTCAATCTAATGCTTTTATAAGGCTTGAGTCTGTGATGTAGTCATACAAATAATTAACCATGTGCAGAACTTTTCAACACATGTTTTATTTCTAATAAAAGCCAACAGAGAAAGCTTTTTTCTGCAAAGTGAGCTAATATCATAAAATATAATACAATATAATTATGTTTTTGACCTCACTATTATACCCTGGACATTATAATAATAACTAGAATGTACAATTCCTGACGAAAATCTGAGTGGTGCTTGACGTGTGCAACTACACTGCTGGCATGTTTTTAGCATGATGCTAATACAATTAGCATATTGTCACCATGATACTTACCCGATTGACATGTTGCTAGCAAAATGCTAACATGATTAGCTTTTTGCTAGCATTATGCTAACACAGTTAGCAATTCGTCAGGAATTAACATGCTGCTAACATAATGCTAATACTATTGGCATTTTGTTAGCATGACGCTAGTACATTTTTTACTTGTTTTCATTGCTGGACTGGGGCTAAAATTCGGCTCTGGCAAACTCAGCCCATCTGGCCCATGAGTCCCCCGTGAGTGTTTTTGCTGGAGTTAGAGCCTTAAACTGGAGTAAATAAATAAAACAAGGACATGGACAAATAACCATGGATATTATCGAATTACTACATATTTAGAAAACAAACTTAATATTGCACTTTTGTCACAGTGATGCTCTTGACACTAAAGCACTGATGATTTTGAGCTAGGATGCAGTAAAGTGAATTTACCGCTTTTAAATGCTGTCGTCATTAACTCAATCTCATGTCCTTCCAAACCTGCATGACTTTCTCTCTTCCGTGAAACAAAAAAGAAGATATTTTGAAGAATGCTGGCATCCAAACCATTTTGGTTAGGCTACCATTTAATATTGTGTGAACAAAAAAAAAGACTCAAATGATTTTCTTTTATGTTACACAGACATAAATTAATTCAGGTTTGGAATGACATTAGGCATCAGTATGAGTAAATGGCCACATTTTGGGTTGAACTGCCCCTTTAAAAACAATAGTTTTCAAGAGTCAACACTTAATTTATGATATTATGAGGTTCTCATTGAAATAACATTTAGTTAAATTTCATTAAGTCTAATAAAAACTGCATAAAATATAGAGAAAAAAGCTTTGTCCTTAATTCATGGGATCCAGGCTTTAAAGCTGTTTGGTTGAATTATCCTTGAATTACCATATGACGGTGTTTTTATAGTTTAACTGTAAGCTCATGGTCTTCACAGGTACCCACATGTTCCTTATTGCCCTGCTGGGTATTTGGTTTCTAAAATAAATTAACTATTGAATTTGTTATAAAATATATATATAGTAAATGTCTAGAAAATAGGAAAACAGCCTCTATAAAAATAATAATAGCACCATTTTTAATAAATACATTTCTTCCAAAACAGCATAATTCTCCACTGTTCGTAGCTGCCTGGTGGTGTTAGATTGACAAGTTTGTAGTTGTGTGTATTTCCGTTTTCCACTCATGAACCACTGAGCCACTGGGGCGGCAGTGGCTCAGTGGTTCATGTAGGTTGTCTACAAACCAGAAGGTTGGTGGTTTAATCCCCGGTTCCACTTGACCAAGTGTCGAGGTGTCCATGAGCAAGACACCTAACCCCAGCTGCTCCCGACGAGCTGGATGGCGCCTTACATGGCTGACATCGCCGTCGATGTATGAATGGGTGAATGTGAGGCAAAATGTAAAGCGCTTTGGATAAAAGCGCTATATAAATGCAGTCCATTTACCATTTACCACTCTATCCTGTCATTTAAATGCTCACGGCTGTTTTCAGCTGATTCACCGCAGAACCTGTAATGTTCACATATCACACGATTGTAGCCTATAATACAAAATTCAGGGTCAAAATGCCGTTCATCACTTCATAGAGCATGAACGTAGGTTTGTTCACTGTGCGGAAATTTGCCTTTTGCAGTTTCCCATACACTCAGATAAAATAAAGTAAAAAATCTATCAATAACCAGCGCCTAATATGGACCGAGTATGTGAATATGGAGGAGGTCTCTCTCACTTTGGCCTGTCAATTCAAAAGACAAACCAATGGGCCGCTGTCCCTGCATGATGGGCCAGTCAGTGGCAAAAACATAAATAAATAAATAACCTTGTATCAGCCCCAAAGTGCTTCGGCACACCGGGAAAATGCCTACCCTGTTTGTTTAGTCATGTTTAACCCTAAGCTAATTGTTATTAGCATGTAGCTATTGAAAGGGTCGGGGGTCGACACCCTTGCCTCTTCATCATATGCATCTTCATCATATGCATCTTATCCTTTTGAATATGTTTTTTTTTATATATATATCCTCCTCATGAGTTAAATAATCAGTTATTATCTTTTCAAAGTAATGAATTATTGACAATCCATTTTATGTGATCATTTAATACATTTTTAACTATTATTTGAATATGATTTGGACTTTTTGTCTGCTGTATTGGGTTTCTAATTTGCTTTCCAGAGACGGTCTGACAAAGACAGCCTGACCGAGACTGTCTGACCCCTATCTCTGTGCCCTGACATAGATAGACTTCTATCTATGAGTCCTGACCAACAGGGCCTTGGAGAGAAACTTAGGACTGCCAGGAAATGAATCCTGTCCGCTAGTAACCCCAGGACGGAAAGGGGGTCGGGAGAATTTTTAGGCTCCCAATTGTGATTTTCTTCCCATTTATATAGTGTGATTTTTCCCATTGATAGAAGTACATTTTTGTCTTTATATTTCCTTATATTTCTTTATAGAATGAGGTAGATTACATTAGTCTTTTACTTTTCTTTCTGGAGATGTGTGTGTCATGTGGTGTTGATATCTTTGTCTGTTGATAAGCTCGCTGCTGCGCTAACCTTGGAGGAGAGATGTGCCCTAGAGTCTTGTGTGTGTGTGTTACATGTTCTGTGCAGGTCTATGGACTGGATTGGACCACTTTTCTCACACCCTAGACTTCTTGGCGCCTTTCTAGGACTCTCCTGAAGTCAACACTACCCCAATCTTGGGATGGTCTGATGTATACATCCTGATTTACCAACAACAACATCTCCTATCTATTCTCGCGTGACACATTGTTTAGACTTAATGTCAATCAGTAATATTCCACGTGTTTGTAATGATGTAAATCATGTCCTTGAAATTGGTATAATTGGTGTGGTAATTCTGTGTAAGGTAGAGTCTGGCCTGCGACCTCCTTCGAGAGACTCTGAAGCTGGCTCTACCGATGAAACTGCAAACTATTCTTCAGTAAATTCTCTTCATTTGATTGAACATCCTGACTCCTGGTCTTCCTTCCATCTCTGGTCTCTGGGTCAAAACTGTTAACCCCTAACAGTTTTTGGTGGAGGATGCGGGCAATTATTCCGTGGTGACATCCCTGGCAAACCAACAAATAAGGTAGTATTATTTTATTATTAAGTTAGGGCTGTCTGACTGGAAGAGATTGGGTATGGGGAGCGGGAGAGCTTCATTTCGATAGGAGTGGGGATTAATTATACTAAGTATTTGTTTTTGTTTCTTGTTACAAGTAAAAATACACTTATGAGAGTATAAGAAGGTCGCTGAGAGCACGCCACGTTACTACGGGCAACGGCTAACGCGTAGCAGACAGCGCACGACACGTGTCTAATACAGAGGAGAGCCCATTGGGGGCCACTGGTGTAGCACCACCTCTACAGGGGCACGTCTCTCTGGACTGTGATCTGTTTGTCTGAGTTAGAGTCTTAAGAGACGGTCACACGGTTCAGGGGGCATCGCAAACCTGCTCTATCTCTTCCATCTCAGATAAGGGGATCCCCGAACTTAGATTTTAGAAAATTAGTGAATCAGACAGTCAGGGAATATAATAATAATAATAAAAATAATAATAAAATAATAAAATTAAATTAAAAATTAGATTAAAAATAATTAGAGAATTAGATAAACAAAATAAAGTAGAGACAGAAGTTGTTTGCCAGGGATGCATCTGGAACGATTCCGTGTAATTATAAAATAAGACCCAAATTGGTAAAGACCAGTAGATGTGACCAGGAGTCTGTAAGCATACTTTGTGGTTTCATTGTGTAGAAGTCCGGCATTATTGTTAAATAAACTTCGCCTAGATTATACTAAAATACTCTATAGTGGTTTCAACTGTGACCAAAAATGACTGATAAAAAGATTAATTCAGTCTTGAATAGTCCTGATCAAAATAATGAAACAGGAGAGAGCTTACGCTGTAAACAGCTTTGCTCTGATGCTCTCATTTCAAAAAAATATGCAGAGCTAATTAAGAAAATGGTCAGCCAAGGCTTTGATTCCGACTGGAAAATCACACAACAGCTAGACTGGCTAGAAGCAAAAAAAGAAGCAGACAGATCCAAATTTTTAACTGTTTGTACTTATTCATGGGTCTGTAAAATGGGAGGTGTACCAATAACCCCGGGAAAAGCAATCCCTAAAGTGATTGATGGGTGGTACAGCCTGATGGCCCAACGTGATAGAATGGCAAAAATAACTGGGCTTGAGATAGGGTATGATCTACATGATCTAAATAAAGGGCTTGAGGCAGTCTGTGATGAAGCAGAAAAGGCTATGAACTATCTTACTGCCCAATGTGATAGAATGTCCAAAATTACTGGACTTGAGATAAAAGCTGATCTGAGCAGTTTGAGCAAGGGATTTGAGGCTGTTTGTGAAAGAGCAGAGAGTGCTGTGAAATGTGAAACAATGTCTCCTACTACCCCCGCCCCCGTCGTCTCTTCTCAGGTTGTGGGGGCAGTGGCCGCTTTAGGCCCTGCCCCTCAGACAGAGAATCAAGAGGCTGGGCCTTATGCTGAGGCACGTCAGTTGTTGAATGTGGCTGTTGAAACCCCTCCCCCTTACAATTCACCAGAGGTTCCCTCCATGCAAGCAAATTCTGATCAGAAACCTGGGGTCAGAAAACTTGATCTGACACCTATGGAGGCATTTAAGCCTAAGGGAACAGCCTTCGCCGCCCCAATTAGACATTCAAATTGGGGTGGGTTGAACGCTGAAATGGGTGCCGGTTGTGAGGATGGTCAATGGATCAGACTCACACCGGCCGAGAAAAATAATTTGCTTGCAGGGTTGGAACCTTTTAAGTTATATAACCCAAACAAAATGCTATGGGACAAGTTAGAGGCCGTAGCTAGGCAACAAAATCTGGGTATGGCAGACGTACAGTCTCTGGTGGAAGGGTTAATTCCTGCCAGTAAACTGCGAGCCGTTCAGGCAATACATTTTCATCCCCGTGTTCCCACTGACTGGACTGAATATTGTGAGGCTTATTCAAGTTATAAACGAAATGTGAAGGACCTTTTAGGTCGGGGATCATATCCCTGGACCAGTGTAACCCAGGTAAAACAAAAACAGGGTGAAAGTCCCTTAGAGTATGTTGAACGTTTTCGTCTAGCGTACGAGACATACTGTGCTGCAAACAGCAGCCTTGAAGATCATGATTCTGCCATAGTGATAGAATCCGCCACAGGCGGCCTGAACAAACAGTACAAAGAATTGTTGATGAACAGCTCTGTTGATATTAAAAATTGGGAAGACTTGCTTCGTTGGTGCTCTGTAAGCTGGAGCCGTTTGCAAGCATGTGATGATCAAATTATGGGCAAAGCGTCTGTTGTCTCAGTGGAAGAGGAAACACATCCCCGAGGTATTGGTAGATGTTACAATTGTGGTGAAACAGGTCATTTCCTGAGAGAGTGTACTGACCCCCCCTCAAAGTGTAGAAATTGTACCCGAGAGGGACATTTGGCAAAGTTCTGCCGTAGACCTAGAAATCAGGGGAATGCGAAGAAGCGAGGTGACAAAAATGACACCCCCAAAACCCAAACCTTGTCTGAGTCTGAGATTGGCAAACTGAGGCAACTGTTGGGTGACGAATAGGGGTCAGCGGCCTCCGGTTCATGTAATTATGCTGATACCCGCCCATTCATAAACGCGTTGTTAGGAGGCCGGCAATGCATTGCTTTGATTGACACGGGTGCCACGGTATCAATTACAGACATTGATCTTGAAACTACTTCTGAAACTTTGTATATAGAAGGCCTAAATGGAAAATGTTTGTATCATAAATCTGTCTCTGTCCCTCTTACTCTTGCAGGCTGTGAAAAAGTCTATTGGACTGAATTCTGGGTAGGGAAAAACACTGTAGGCACTATAATCGGTGTTGATATTTTGACAGAACTTGAAGCTGATGTTTTGCTTTCTAAAGATAAGCTTGTGCTCGGATGCAATGAAACAATTCACTTATCTCAAGCTGGCCCCCACCATGAGAAGAGATGTGCAGTGGCTGATGTTGTGAGTATCACTGAAACTCGGCCTGAATGGAGGTTTGTAATTTCTAAATTTTCAGATGTTTGGGCTAAAGATGAATTTGATTGTGGTCTTGCCCAGATTCAGCCACTGAACATCCCAGGTCCCATGCATGTAGCCAAAAGACAATATCCCCTGAAAAATGAGGCAAGGGAGGGAGCAGAACATGTTGTAGATGAATTATGCAAACGGGGTATCATAATACCATGCTCCTCCCCCACTAACTCACCAAAATGGCCAGTAAAAAAACCAAATGGGCGTTGGCGTTTGACGATTGATTATACAGCCTTGAATGCAGTCTCTGAGAAAATGCACCCCCTGGTGGCTAATCCCGCAACTATCTTACATGAGATAGGATCTGAACACTGTCATTTCACTGCTTTAGACATTTCTAACGGTTTCTGGACCATCCCCTTAGCCAAAGAGGACCAAGGGAAGTTTGCTTTCACCTGCAGGGGTCGCCAGTGGACATGGAGTCGGTTGCCACAAGGATTCTGCAACTCTCCCACCCTGTTCCATCAGGTACTGGCATCATTCATCGATCCGGTAAGGAAAGCTATTGAAAATGATGGGTCTGTTGTCCTGCAGTATGTGGATGACATTTTGATTGCTAGCCCAACCAAGTTCAAACATTTGACTGCTGTACAAACTGTTCTGAATGCCCTGAAAAACGGGGGATTCAAAGTGAATTTGAAGAAAGCACAGCTGGCGCAGCCGGAAGTGACTTACCTGGGGCAGATTGTTGGGGTGCATGGTCGACGTATAACCCCTGAAAGAGTTCAGGCCATCATTGAACTTCCAAAACCAAACACTGTTACTGGTCTAAGGCAGGTAATGGGACTTTTAAATTACTGCCGCCAGTATGTTTCTGAATACACTGAACTTTCTAAACCACTCACAGAGGCACTGAAAGGAGGAAAACCCGGTCCGGAGCTGATCGACTGGACGGAGGAGATGGAGGAGGCATTCGTGAGTATCAAAGAAACTCTTGCTTCCTCCCCAGCACTGAGACATGCTGACTCCCGCAGGCCTTTCCATCTATGGACATGGGTGGGGAACCGTTCCTATTCAGCTGCCCTCGGACAGAGGGTTCCAGGACGACACTCTTATGGGATGGTAGGCTATTATTCTGCTCCTATTCCTGTTTCTATGGCAGGACAGCATCCCTGCCTGTTAACATGTGACTGTGCTGAGTGGGCCGTAAAAACTACGGAGGACATCGTGACACATCAAAAGGTGATACTGCACACCAGACACCAAATTCTAAAGCTGTTGACAAACACCCGGTTAGGCTCTATTTCTAACCAAAGACGAGCTAAGTGGGAAACCACTCTTTTGAGTAAGAATGTGGAAATACAAATTGACAATGAAAGTGCCATAAACCCTGCCTCCTTGCTTCCAGAAGAAGGAACTGCACATAACTGTGTTCATCTGATTGACAATGACATCCAGAGCCCTCTCCAACCTGAACCACTCCCTAATGCTATGAACTTATTAGTTGATGGATCTAGCTTTCATGAACAGGGAACACGTTTCACAGGCTGGGCTGTTGTAAATGAGGATGGGGAAACTGTTGACTGTGGTTCTCTTTCAGAGGGAGGGGCACAAGTGGCCGAGTTGGTCGCTCTGACACGTGCATTGCAGTATGGCAGGGGAAAACGTGTCAATATTTACACGGACAGTCGCTATGCCTTCGGGACGGTGCATGACTTCGGCCCTGTATGGAAGCGCAGGGGGTTTCTGACCACGGCGGGCCTACCCATCTCTCATCAACAGCAGGTAAAAGAATTAATGTCTGCCTGTGACCTTCCTGCAGAAGGAGCTGTTATTAAAGTCACAGGACATGCCAAGGACAAATCTCCGGAATCAAAGGGAAATAAGGCTGCAGACACTGCTGCCAGGGCGGCTGCAAAACAGACAGAGACATGTGTGAGTGTAACAGCCTTTTCTCCTCAGGACAGTGAACATTCAAGAGATATTTTTGAACTTTATGCGGAAGATGATCCTGATGAGGTAGAACAATGGACAAAGTTAGGGGCACAAAAGAATTCAGAAGGACTGTGGAAATTTAATGACCGCTTTGTTTGTCCTGTTTCTGCTAGAACTGAACTAATGTCCCTATACCATGGACTGGCACATGCTGGGCCTGAAAAATTACATGCAATGATTTCAAAAACATGGTGGTGGCCAAAGATGAGGGCTTCGTGCAATGATTTTTGTAAACGATGTTTAGTTTGCCTAAAGGTTAACTCTTCCGCAAAGCTAAAAATCCCTTTAGGACACGCCCCTCGACCCCAAGGCCCATGGACCCACCTCCAAATTGATTTCATAGGTCCACTGCCCCCTAGTGGGGGTTTTACATACATTCTAATGATTGTTGATCTGTTCTCTAGGTGGGTGGAGGCGTTTCCTCTAAGAAACTGCACAGCAGACGCAACAGCCAAAGTTCTGTTAAATGAAGTTTTTCCAAGATGGGGCTTACCCTTGCAAATTGATTCAGATCAGGGCACACATTTTACAGGGAAAGTGATGAAAAACGTCATGAAATTGATGGGGGTAAAACAACACTTCCATATCGCGTTTCGTCCTCAGTCAAGTGGTTCTGTAGAACGTAACAATCGTACCCTTAAGACTTCATTGAGAAAGAGACTGCTGGAGTGGGGGAGGGGATGGCATGCAGCTATTCCTACGATTCTTTTAAGCATGAGAGCCAGCCCTAACAAAACTACTCAGATCAGCCCTTTTGAGATAATGACCGGTCGCTATATGCGGCTCCCTTGGGATGCCCCCTTGCAACATGAGGGGCCATCCGGGCCTTTGAAAGACGCTCTGCAAAATTATCTGAAAGCTTTGGATGCCTGTTTACGTGACACACGGGTTAGTGTTGGTATCAGACAAGCAGATAAAGATAATACTGAGCAAAGGAACATGCCTGCCTTGCCTGAAGTAGGTGACAGTGTAATGTTGCGAAGAGAAATTGTCTCTCCTTTAGGTCCAAAATTCGATGGCCCTTATCAAGTGCTTCTCACGACTAACACCTCTGTGTTGCTTGACAGGGGTGTATTGGGTACAGTCTGGAGACATTGGTCACAGGTGAAACCACTTGAGAAGGATCCGAACCGAACCACTGCATTGTAGCCATTTAGGTATTTGATTAACCCTTTTTAATGTCAAATTGAAATTCTATTATTAGTGTGTTATTGTTACAGATGGCGGAATCGGATGACCTATTGAAGCTGTTGATTCTTCAAGAAGAAGTGCGCCACGAGAAACAACGTAAAATGAGGCGGGCTTTTATCCAATTGGTACTCCCGCTTTCATTTGTTGCGCTAATTCTGATCGCCTTATCCTTTTTAATATGGATTCAAATTTCGATTAGGACCGGCCGATTTCATGCGTTCTCGACTCATTGGGACTGCGAAGAGCATGATAACCGTCCATCCTGGGTTCAATACCCATGCCTAAATTCTACTGAGGGGCTAAATTTAATGCCGACTATGTACAAAAACGTGAATAACCGTTGTTATCGTTTGGATGGAAACGAAACAGTGACCTTTTGGCTCGGTCACTCGCCAAATTATCCCGGTAGTACCCTCATTATGCAAAAAGGTCGGTGGGTGAAGAATGGAGGTGTGGACTTGTTTGAAAGTGAGTTCAGTTCTCTAAACTGGATCTCTGACAGCATAGCTCGTGAGAATGAAAGTGAATGTTCAATCAGGTTGGATAGGGTTAATAAGTACTTGTTAAAATCACAGGAAGATGTAGGAAAGCTAGACCGTGCAAAACGTCAGGCACACAAATCACAAGAAGTCCACATAATAGTAGGTGGCAGAGCGGTAAAACTCCCAGGATATCCAAGTGCACCCGATCCTCGACATATTATGCCTTACTACCTGCCTCAAGTTAAAGAGGAATTGAGTTCTAACAAGGTGGCAAGAGACGTGGCTAAAAGTTATATCTTTAGCAACATTGTGGTTAGAGAGGATCCTGGATCAGATTTGTACCAAAAGGTAATTAATGACAAAGATCTCATGAGATGGGGAGTATTATCCCATACCAAGGTTCATGTGGTAAGATGGGATGCCGATAGATCTTATGGTGCGGTGTGTGACAAGCATGGGCAGATAGATAAGACAGATAAGAAAAATTTTGATTTGAATGGTAGTAGAAATGGTTTGCCATTTGTTAATGCTCTGTCTCTCTCTTGGCCCAGGTACACTAGATTTGATGATCCTTGGAAGGAGACCGCTCATGTCGAACGGTGTTTAGGGAGAGAGATTCAACAGTGGTTTGTTAAGAATTTTCCCCCTGAGGATGTTGAAAGATGTAAAGTTGTTGCTGAGAAAGTGACAGGGGTAAAATCTATGAAAATGCCAGTTGGGATGTGCAATGCTTCTTTTGTCAAGACAGGATACACCTGGGCTAATTTCGTTGATGTGGTACATCAGTACGAGTTTGCTAGGACCCTCGCTAATAAAACAGTTATTGATTTGGATCACCTGCACGATCATCTTGAAGGTAAATGTTACAGTCTGACATCTATGGCGTATAATGTAACAGCATGGATGCATTTGCATATGTTTAAATTGGCTATTGAATTAACACATACAAGAGTAGCTAGTCGTGTGGTACCCTTAAAGTATGAGGAGTTGTTGTGGAGTAAATATGAACCATTTCAGGTGATGATGTGGCCTCAGGGAAAGGACGTAGCAGTAGGAGACGAATGGTTTGATAGAGAGAAACAGTTTAGGCAGTTTTTGAGTCCAATACCGTTGCTGCAGGACGTTCGAGACTTAGGGTCCGGAGATGGTAGAGGTAGTTGCACGAGACACCAGTTGACACACCCTCTGGGTCCTAGTTGGCGACCAGTAGATGAAAGTAAAAATGATGATGTCACTGGATTATCTGTTTGTGTTGCAGAACTGATGCACAACACTGAATATTTCCCTCGACTGAAGGCACAGCAAGCTCGGCAGGAGTATATCTCTGCATTTCTTGAACAAGTAAAGACGAATGATCCCTTTGCTGGGTATGAGTATCTGAATTCTGTCTGGCTTAGATCGAAAGGTACCGCATTGCTCACGGATACTGAGGCGCCATCAGCTATAGCTGTAGCTGCTGTTTTGGCTGTTGCTATAGGTACTGTGTTTACTAACGTGACAGACAGTGTAGAGGAATTTGTGGAAGATGCTTGGGGTGAGTTTGTGACCGCATCTGAGGATTTAGTTTGGAGAGTTGCTAAATATATGTTGTATGCTTTCGGAGCATTTTTAGGGGTTTTGTTTCTGTGCTTGTGCATTTGGTTGTGTTTTCGTCTGTGCTTCTCTTATCTGTGCAGGTCTTCTTGCAGCAAGCTAAATCCTGTCGAAGAAGAGATGAAACTGCAAAAGCTGACGGACCGCTTGAAAGGGAAGCTGATGGAGGAGAAACTTAATGCCCTGTTGTGAGTGGAAGGTGGGAGAGCCTCGGAATGGGGACTGGTCTTTTTAGTGGCCAGCATGTCCGTGATGAGGCGAAGAGACAAGTGTGACCCGTCAGGGGAGCATGAGTCACCACTACACCTTCCGTAGCGACCTCACTGGTAGACCAGACGTGGTGGTATTGGACCCCACATTGGTCTTAAAACGGGGGAATGAAAGGGTCGGGGGTCGACACCCTTGCCTCTTCATCATATGCATCTTCATCATATGCATCTTATCCTTTTCAATATGTTTTTTTATATATATATATCCTCCTCATGAGTTAAATAATCAGTTATTATCCTTTCAAAGTAATGAATTATTGACAATCCATTTTATGTGATCATTTAATACATTTTTAACTATTATTTGAATATGATTTGGACTTTTTGTCTGCTGTATTGGGTTTCTAATTTGCTTTCCAGAGACGGTCTGACAAAGACAGCCTGACCGAGACTGTCTGACCCCTATCTCTGTGCCCTGACATAGATAGACTTCTATCTATGAGTCCTGACCAACAGGGCCTTGGAGAGAAACTTAGGACTGCCAGGAAATGAATCCTGTCCGCTAGTAACCCCAGGACGGAAAGGGGGTCGGGAGAATTTTTAGGCTCCCAATTGTGATTTTCTTCCCATTTATATAGTGTGATTTTTCCCATTGATAGAAGTACATTTTTGTCTTTATATTTCCTTATATTTCTTTATAGAATGAGGTAGATTACATTAGTCTTTTACTTTTCTTTCTGGAGATGTGTGTGTCATGTGGTGTTGATATCTTTGTCTATTGATAAGCGCGCTGCTGCGCTAACCTTGGAGGAGAGATGTGCCCTAGAGTCTTGTGTGTGTGTGTTACATGTTCTGTGCAGGTCTATGGACTGGATTGGACCACTTTTCTCACACCCTAGACTTCTTGGCGCCTTTCTAGGACTCTCCTGAAGTCAACACTACCCCAATCTTGGGATGGTCTGATGTATACATCCTGATTTACCAACAACAACATCTCCTATCTATTCTCGCGTGACACATTGTTTAGACTTAATGTCAATCAGTAATATTCCACGTGTTTGTAATGATGTAAATCATGTCCTTGAAATTGGTATAATTGGTGTGGTAATTCTGTGTAAGGTAGAGTCTGGCCTGCGACCTCCTTCGAGAGACTCTGAAGCTGGCTCTACCGATGAAACTGCAAACTATTCTTCAGTAAATTCTCTTCATTTGATTGAACATCCTGACTCCTGGTCTTCCTTCCATCTCTGGTCTCTGGGTCAAAACTGTTAACCCCTAACACTATTCACTGCTAGCATGTGTAGCATGTTGAATGTCCCGTTTGCTAACATGAGTCAAAAGGCCATCTCAATACGATGTCTATACAATGAGCTGCTATATGATGTAGTCTCTCTCTCATTGGTTCAAATCATGTTACACCCGTTATATTCAATGTGTATAGTCTCTCCTTTTGCCCAGAATAAAGTGAGATTTTTCTATTCCCTCAGCACTGAGTCTTTGTTCATTCATTTCCCAGTTCAGAAGACTGGGATGAGACGAATAAGGGGCAAACACCTAACAGTTATAGGTCTTGGTAAACGGTTGCTAGGGTCCTCTGTTAGGTTGCTATGGAGTGGCTTGATGCCAATGATGATCCTCTAAAACTCTTTGCCAGTATGAATGATATAAACCAAACCCCGTTCATAATCATCAGGCTACTCGTGCCGGTGCTGTGTGTGTGCTGGAGCATGAGGCATATATTCCTTCCTCAATCAAACCATGAAACGAACTGAACAAATAAAGACAAAGGGGTTTTGTGTGTGTGTGTGTGTGTGTGTGTGTGTAATCTTGTTAACATTTTAAATGATATCCAGCCCTACTGGAAAGACACAATTTTTACATGATGTTATAAAAAATATCCTAAAAAAATGTGTGACACACACGAGACGTGCAGGTCTGCATCTGAAGACTAAAATAATGACTAAAAGAATAACTTCAGTCCTCTAATAAGAATAAGTGTTTTTTTTTATTTTTTATTAGACAGATGTGAATATGAAGACTCACCTGATACAGTCAGTGTAAGAGCATCACTGGTGTCTGATGTCTGTGAGTCTGATCTCTCTCCTCTACAGCTGTATTTACCACTGTAGTAATACACACCACTGAGATACACACCAGCTGTGAAACTGATCTCTGCTGATGATGATGTATAGACAGGTCGTCCATCTTTTAACCATCTGTATGTCCACTGAGTGTCTCCTCCTCCCGGTATGACACATGTGAGAGTGACTGTCTCTCCTCTGAACACTGGCTGATCCGGCTTCACCTTCACTTCAGGTTTTGGTCTATCTGTATTAATACACATAAATATAGATTAAGAAGAAGAAGTTTTGTTATATATATATATATAGCGCCCTCCTATAGCTCAAGGCTGCTTTAGTGTTAGACGGTACATTTGTCCATCCACATACACAATACAGGCACAGCTCTTATATAGCCATATTATTCAAAATACAAATTAAATAGATATGTCTTTAGCTGAGTCTTGTAGACAGAGATGAGAAATTACATAATGGTAGGATGAATGAATTCCATAATTTAGGATCATTGGCACTAAATGACCTAATCCCACAGTGGACAGCCGGAAACGAGGAGTGGACAAAAGCCCGAGCTCTGATGATCTGAGGGACCGGGCTGGAGAGTAGTGCTGGAGTATATGGAGGAGCAGGACCATTGAATGCCTTAAATGTTAGAAGTCATGTCTTAATGTGAATATGTGAGGCCACAGCCAGTGAAGATCATGCAGTAGAGGAGTTACGTGAGCAGAGCGTCTGCTGGAGCTGAGGACTGGCTGCTGAGGTTTGAACAAACTCAAGACAAGACAAGACAAGACAAGACAAGTGTATTTTACACAGCACACTTCACACCCAATGGCAATTCAAAGTGCTTTACATAGAAATTCATTAAAATAATGATGACATATGCATGAGAAATAAGAATACTATGTGTGAGAATTAAAAATAAAAACAAAGAGTTTAAAAACCGGTGTAAAGAGAAAATAAAAAATAAAATGGTTAAATCAATAGTGGTCTGAAATAAAAATAAACAACAACAAAATAAACAGACAGAATGATACATCCAATTCAGTCTCTACATAAAACATCTTTCAGTTTACAGCCACATTAATGTACACTAGGCATCACTTGCCGACTTTGTAAACGGTTACAGAGAAAAGCTGGGCATCACACACTACGACTTTAAAATCGTCTGGAACACAAACTGAAACAAGCGCCTGGTTGCTAGGAGACGCACGACATACATGGATGTGCAGGAAATGAGCACGGTAATTTCTGAAGCGACTATCTGTGCGCTGAGCAAAAAGTCAACAAAAAGAGCCAAAACGCACTAGACGTGGCCAGTACTGGTCAGATTACAGCGGGAGTTAGAGGAAGTGTTTTTCTGTGCTGATGAGTCAAAATATTGAGTCTAATCTGTAAGCCTGTTCTGTTCGTTTATTGTTATTTTATTTTATTTTATTGCAACACATGTAAAGGACGGCTTCGGATTCATATGAATAAATAGATAATTAAATCATTATTTATTTATAACATTGAGTTTTTCATTAAAGAAACACTAGTGTTTCAGCTGTTAACAGCTGTTGCTCGAAGAAGCACGCATGCTCTGGTGTGGCTTTGTTTAGAACTATTTTCGTTGACAATATTGAAGTTACTTATACAATAGGGATGGGCATTTTTGTCAATTTTTCATTTCGATCATCCATAGGTCTCAAAAACGAGTAATCGATTAACCGTGGGCGGGGCTTGTGCGGGGGGCGGGGCGTCTCCGTCATGGAGATATGAAACTATTTTAAGACTGTTATGAAAATGTATGCGACAAAAACATGAGACGTCTATGCAAATATGAACATATGACTATAAAAAAATAACTGTTACATTACGATGCATAAATGTCTTTAAAAAAAGAAACTAAATAGGCCTAACTGTCTCAAATAACCCTGTCAATGATACCAGGCATTGTATTTGAGCTGCAACTGTGTATACACCACCCCGCAGAGCTTCGCTAGAGAATTAATAAACTCAGTCAAACGCATCCTATATGAGATTAATCAGATATATGCCTATTACAATTTACATCTGCCCGGACGCAAATGCGCACGTGAACTTGGCCAACAGGCTTGAAAACGAAACTCATTTTGAATGCGCTCTTTAACGCTAATACACGAGCAACGAAACCACAGATAATTTACAACACTTTAACCGTGTTCTTATTATTCTATGTAGCCTAACGTTACATGACAGATTGGCGCTGCACATAATTTAATTTTTCATGATCAAAGTGAGAACCGCATCACCGCACGTTTTTGAATCCATGAGAAACATTAAAACAGATCGAATGTTAAAAAAAATAATCGATAATGTCGGGCTGTTCGCATTTGAGCTGAAGCTGAAGAGAATGAACACCAGCCGAAATAACGGCAGCGTTTTGCTAGCTGGTTATTAAACTCAACCAAACGCCGTCCTATATGAGATTCATCTGAAATAGACAACATATAATCAAGTATAAAACAAATAATATTACAACTTGCATCTGTGGAAAAGGACGCGGATACGCAGATGAACTTGACCGCGCTCTGAATCTGGTTGGGGATTTCCGTTATTAACAGCGCGCGCTGATCCACGGGGAGCTAAAGCACGGAGAATACAACATTATATGGCAATCATGTTCTCATTGTAATGCTGTGTATGTGACAGATTGGCGCCGCACATCTTGCACTGTATTTCATGATCATTCTCAGGGCTTCAGGCATCACTGCGCGCTTTAGTTTCACTTTATTTCGTGGTCTGGAAGGCGTGCTGTCTAATGCTAACCAATCAGACCTCAGTTACCGTCCAAAATGCCGCAATAACAATCCGAGAAATATACAAATATATTTTTTAAAGTCAGAGCGATCATCGTTTTCATGATCGGTCGTCGCTGTCACGTTCGAGTAATCGAGTACTCGACCACTGTTGCCCATCCCTATTATACAATAGTTTTGCTGTTTTGATTCCTACACGAGTCTCACACAGACAAGATGCGAGAGCATAGAGTAACGCAACCTTGTTTACGTTATTAAATAATCTGTTAACATTTATTGTCATTTATACCATGGTCTGTTTTAATACTGGATTCTGATTGGCTGGAAGGTGTGCAGTAAAACTGTTTAATGCACAGGTAGTCAATGGCACATTTTACTATGCGCAGGTATGTATACGTACATATCTATCCGGTTGTTAAGGCTGACGTCATGCGGCAGCGCTTCCGGGTCCAAACGTTCTATCTTATACCACAAGAAAAACTACAAACGGTGCTAATATACACACACAATGTGGTGTGATACTACAAAAAAAGCTATAATCATAACCTTTTTCTCCATAGCGAAATTCTAGATGGCCAGACAGGGATTCATCTTTTATAAATCGTTAAAATATTAATGTATGTGACGCTGTGACCATAGAGAATGTTGTGTAGACTGTAAGTATTTAAAATGTTAAACTTTTTTAAACGTTTGATGTTTAATATGAATAAATCGCGCTCATAAACAGGCGTCAATGGCATTCTCAAGTGAAACGAGTTGAGGCTTGGACCCGGAAACGGCGTTTCTTACGTCACGACTTAACAAGCGGATAACTATGTGCATATTGGCACATCCGTGGCCAGGGGCGGATCTACAGGGGGGCAAGGTGGAGCAAGCCTTTGGAGAGCCTTCCAGAGCCTTGCCCCCCCCAGCTGCCCCCCTAACTTTGATGTTCCAAAAACTGTAGTCCTACTTGTAAAAATAACCCGAACTGTCAGTATGTCCAATGCATTCACCAAAAGTAAACCATTTAATTTTTAATTTTAAATGTATTCACATTAAAATACATAAAAATCCCCTCCCCCGCGGCCCCGTCCCTCAAATACGTCCCTGATTCAAACGTGCAGAGCTGCGTTCTCACTCACACACACACACACAGCGAGTCTGCAGCTGTGCACAGCCCAACAAACCCACTTGGAGAGACTGAGCTGCCCCAGAGCCCCTGAAAGTGAAGAGTTTCCCCAGGTGTAGTTTAAACACACGTTTAACTTAAAATTATATTTGTAATGAATGTATTGTGTGCTAAAGACGATTCAGCATCAGCAAAAACAGCGCCGGAGACCGACAGACTAGACAGAGCAGGTTAACTTACTTTTTTGAGTTTTGATATTTAAAAAAAATCTCAGCTCTCAGATTCTGTCACTTTAATTACGAAATTCAAACAATAAATGCCGTTTTGGCGCTTGTAAGTTAAATGTTACGTGACAGACCCCTAGCTGCACTTGGACCGATCATTTCTAACTTACTAGCTTGTAACGTTAAACACGAATGAACAATGTTGAAAGAAACAGTAGCCTACAACTTACCTAAATGTATATTCCTCATATATAATATCGACCAATCAATCTAACAATTGTCACATGACATTTACCTCAGGAAAGCCATTACATGATCATAGAGCTAGAGAGTATTTTGCTAAATATGTGTAGTGTACCATATTACATATTTATTATATTTGTATTTATATCATTAAATAAAGTTGTTATTATAATAAAACATTTTTTTAATTTGAGTTATTTTTTACCTTAATAACACTGCTAGCTGATAGGGCTCTCTGTATGTTTACAGCATTAGATGAGTTCCAAACTCCCTTTCCATCTACAGCATTACTTAATAAGCAAAATTGTTAGCAACAGAAAATAATCCCCACACATGGGAGCTCAAGCCTCAGCGCGCACATACACAAAATGCAGACTTCGTTTGCAGGGAGCGCGCGCAACTCTTAAAGGGGCCACACTATATTTCTACTCGTTACAGCGTGCTTTAGTTTCTTCATCATGATAAGGTCAAAGCCATCAGGGGCTCAGTATCGTAAAAAGAAGGAAATATAAAAAAGAAAGCGAAATATACAGGTATGTTAGTTACTTATTGGTTACTTGTTCTCTACTAAGCTGGTCGCTCTATCATAACGTTGAGCAAAACATTACACTGAATATTAGTACTGGACGGACCACACGCCAAGCTCATTTATTTCAGGTGCAGAACATTATAGCATAGTTAATTTGAATAAACAAAACATTACATCAGAGATAGCTGTTTAGTGTAAATTGATCAAGTAGGCTAATACAGTCATAACCATGGGCGTCACTAGGCCCTTTGTTATGAAATTATGCCTCAGTGTACCATGTAAACACTGTAACATGTCACTAAACCTAATAAAATTCAGTTGTTACTAAAATGTTAGTGACAATCACAATGCACTTATTGTGATGCAATTATTATTATTTTTTTACATTTGAGCTAAGCAGTCCTGTTAAATCCAATTCCTCTCAGATATCACAGCAATGAAACCAGTTTAGAACTGGGGAAATAAATACAATAGGATTAAGGAGTCTAAACATAACTGGTGTGTGCATGTGATACATCTTTCTGTTTTTATATTTGTTATATAGGCTACTTATTAGCTACCTGGCCCTACAGTGTAATGTACTACAAGGATAATCAGAGGTTTTCACATATTGACTTTTGCAGGCAAGAGTAGTTGAAGAAAGTAGCTGGAGCCTAACCATGAAAAGGAAGGCTAAAAGTGAGGATATTAATAGCTTTTTTGCTAAAAAAAAAAAAAAAAAAAAAAAAATCCTAAGAAGTACACAGGAGGAAGAGGGTGAGGGAAATGAAGGAGAAGGCAGTAAACTGGAGACACCAGGAGGGTCAGAGCAGGAGAAGACAGAAGGAGACAAGGAAATAAGTGAAGGAGACGAGGAAAAAGAAGATTCAGTGAGAGATGAAGAGGAGGCTCCAGATTCAGAGAGAGGGATCAGGAGGAGGAAGATGACAGAGAGGAAGAGAGTAGACCTTCAATTCCCACAATTCTTGTACTTTTTTATATTTTCATTTTGCTTTTTATACTGTTTTGTTTTGTTCGAACGGTGGGCTTATTCCTGTTGTGAATTAAAAACCTTTGTGGTGTGTAAGGGCATGATTAAACAATAAGTACAATAAGTAAAAGTGGTTTTGTGTTTGTTTTGTTAAAGCAATTCACATATAGGGATTTCCATGTACCGTCTACACCTGCCACCCTGCCAAGACCTCTTGCCACCCCTTTCCCCCCCATGTAAAATGTTCTAGATCCGCCACTGTCCGTGGCACATGCGGTCTTGTCATGTCATTGACATTATTGCGATAAACACTGACATGACACCGAGTTGAGGAAACTGTCGCCTTGTGTCGTGCGCTTTTTACATTCTATGATGGTCGTGACACCTACACTGACAAACTCGAGCACCTATATTATTATATAATTTAATGCATTAAATGTAATGTGTCTTTATACGTGGGGTTTATTTCACACTACACTACATAATGATGATTCGTTCAAATAAACTGCAGTGTCACTTGCCTGTCATTCAGAAATAATTTTAATAAATCCATTAAATAATCATTAAGTTATGTTCGATATGCTTAAGCAACCAGGGGATCTTCAGACTAACATAAAGAAGAGATCGCGAACGCATCTCTCTCTCTCTCTCTCTCTCTCTCTCTCTCTCTCTCTCTCTCTCTCTCTTCTCTTTCAGTTCTCTGTCTCTCTCTTTTAATAATGAATTTAAATAAATGTGGTAGGCTAATTTGTTCATATAAAAACATTTTGATGGCTCTATTTTATTTAAAGCGACGGTGTGCTAGAACTAACGAGACGTAAGAAAACAAACATCATTTTAACCCATCTCTTAAAAAACATCAGTTACAGCTTTAACTTGTTTTTAACTTGGCAAATAACCATGGTATAAGCGGGATAATCTGCTTCGCGTCGGGCGGTTCTTCGCCTCTACGCCGTACATTAAAATTCTTTAATGCATGGCTAGCCGTGGATTATCCCTTACATAATTAATAATTCACAGCTATTGATGCTTTATCACGTTTAAACATGTATCCCGGGAAAGCGTTAATGTAAAACCCGCAATGGTAAATAGTAACATATTAAAGCAGAACTTGGCTACTTTTGCTCTCAGGGTCCCCCTACAGTTTGGAAAAAATAATGTCCTCAACTACTGTCGTAAGATCTGTAATCCTACAACAGGGGATGCCATCGCGCGTGCATTTGTTGACATGACAACCCTGATAGCCCTGAACTAGTGATGCGTGGGTCGTCTCATAACCCGCGGACCCCATATGTCTATTTAATGGTCGCGGGTGCACGGCGGGTTGTAAAAATATATACAGTGGTGCGGTGCGGTGCGGGCCAAATAACTTCATAAAAGCGTCCCGCGGGTCGGTGCAGCACTAACAGTTCCCCTGAACACTGCAGGAGGAGTTCAGAGTTCTTCTGGTGGCGTGTGTGAAATGTCTTCATCCCAGGTAACGTTACAGTCAGTGGCATGTTTCAGCATGTCATATGAATATATGACAGGCTGATTGATTGTTCCTGATCGATTGCTCCTGTCTGTCTGCCTGCTGCTGCTGCCACCACAGTGTTTGTAGCTCTGTAGAGCTGTGTTTGAATCTCTATTTGATATATTTTCTTTGTAATTTACACTGCTAAATATAACTTACTCATCACCATATAGTGTTTAATATAGCCTATCAATTTAAATTTGACATTACTAGCTTTTAATCTAAATCACTACCACACGTTAGCTTTTCGCTAGCCTGGTAGCTTTCCATCCCAGCATCCAGGTCTCCTGTTTTCTGAGTTCTATAGACAACTGTGGTGAGTTGGATTATTAAAAAGACTCCATCAGACAACTGTGGTAAGTTTTGGATTCATCAACAAATACGGTAAGCCATGTCTTCTTCTCCTGTCATTGTCACTTGCACTGCATGTTACATGTTTAGCATATCTATCTCCGTTGGCGAACAGGGCTTCACATGTGATAAATGTAAGGAATTAATCAGGCTGACGGAGAAGATTTCAGATTTAGAGACACGCATCCAAGCTTTATGTGAGAGTAGTGAGAATGTAACAGCTTTAGATACTGCTTTGGATGCGACTAGCTTAGTGAACACTCATTGTTTGG
The DNA here is from genome assembly GCF_024679245.1 of Pseudorasbora parva. Lineage (NCBI taxonomy): Eukaryota > Metazoa > Chordata > Actinopteri > Cypriniformes > Gobionidae > Pseudorasbora > Pseudorasbora parva. The sequence continues at coordinate 62,899,541 of NC_090172.1, read as the reverse complement.
TTCCGGCTGAGCCCGCGCAGCAGGGCTGGGTGACGATGAGAAAGCATAGTCGCGGATCAAAAAACCGCTCTTCCGTTCCGATTAGAACATCAAACAGGTTCTCCCCACTCAGTGACGCACCCACTGAGGATCCTGTTGAAAGTGCCCTAGTTATTGGCGATTCTATTACACGGAATGTGAAAATAGAGACACCAGCCACCATAGTCACATGTTTACCGGGAGCCAGAGCGCCTGACATCAAAGCAAATTTAAAAGTGCTGGCTAAAGCTAATCGTAAATTCTCTAAGATTATTATTCACGTTGGCACTAATGATGTTCGACTTCGCCAGTCGGAGATCACCAAAATTAACATTAAAGAGGTGTGTAATCTCGCAAGTACGATGTCAAAAGCCGTATATTTCTCTGGACCTCTCCCCGCGAAAAGGAGTGATGAAATAGTTAGCAGATTATCATCACTCAATGGCTGGTTGTCTAAGTGGTGTCTGCAAAATAACATAGGGTTCATAGACAATTGGAAAAGTTTTTGGGGCAGACCTGACCTGTTGAAGATAGACGGCATTCATCCCTCCTGGGCTGGTGCTGCTCTTCTCTCTAGTAATTTGGCACATAGTCTTAGAGCTAAACCTTGACTCACTGGGGCCCAGGTCAGGAAGCAGACAAACTGGCTAAACCAACCGTCTGCTAGCTGTCTCACGTCACCAAAGTCAGCTAAATCCCAGCACATAGAGACTCTTTCACCTAGATATTATCACATAGAGACTGTGTCTGTTCCCCGAATTAGTAAATACAAAAAACCATCAAAACCATTCAACAGTAAAAATTTAATTGATGTCCAACAAATAAACAACAGATATAATACGGATGAACAATTGATAAAGCTTGGGTTGCTGAATATTCGATCCCTTTCGCCAAAAACGCTTGTTGTCAATGATATGATTATAGATCATAACTTAGATGTGCTGTGTTTGACAGAAACCTGGCTAAAACCTGATGATTACATTACTTTAAATGAGTGCACCCCCCGAGATTATTGTTACAAACATGAGCCACGTCTGAAAGGTAAAGGGGGAGGTGTGGCTGTAATTTATAATAATATTTTCAGTATTACTCAGAAGTCTAGTTTCAAATATAATTCCTTTGAAGTTTTGGTGCTTTATGTAACACTGTGTAGTGTAAATGATAAATCCCTTCTGACATTTGTGTTGGCTACTGTATACAGGCCACCAGGGCACAATACAGACTTTATCAAAGAATTTGCTGGTTTTGTATCGGAGTTAGTATTAGCTGTAGATAAAGTACTAATTGTTGGGGATTTTAATATCCACGTAGACAATGAAAAAGACGCATTGGGATTGGCATTTAGAGACATTCTAAACTCTATTGGAGTTAGACAACACGTATCAGGACCCACTCATCGCCTTAATCATACTTTAGATCTAATAATGTCACATGGAATAAATGTTGATACTGTTAAAATTCTGCAGCAGAGCGATGACATCTCAGATCATTACCTAATATCATGTATACTTAATTTACCTAAGGCTGCAAAGCCATCCCCTCGCTTCAAATATGGCAGGACGATAACCGCTGCGACTAAAGATTGCTTTGTACATAATCTTCCTCATCAGTTCCATCTCCTCAGCATTACAGATAGCCAAGATGAACTTGATGCTGCAACCGAAACTATGGACTCTATCCTTACTAGCACTTTAGACATAGTTGCTCCCCGGCGCTTAAAGAAGATTAAAGCAAATAATCCAATGCCGTGGTACAACGAGCACACTCGGGCCCTTAAAACAGCAGCCAGAAAAATGGAGCGCAGCTGGAAGAAAACAAAACTAGAGGTTTTTCGCAATTTGTGGAAAGAGAGCATGATTGCATACAGAAAGGCCATAAAAACTGCTAGATCTGCTTATTTCTCATCTCTTTTAGAAGAAAACAAACACAACCCTAAGTATTTATTCGATACAGTGGCTAAATTATCAAAAAATAAAGCTTCAGCTTCTGATGTTTGTAAACAACACAGCAGTAATGACTTTATGAACTTCTTTACTAGTAAGATTGATAATATTAGGAATAAAATTATAACCATGCAGCCGTCTATTACAGTATCACTTCAGACAGAGCATTGTAGGGTCACTGAGGAAAAATTACACTCATTCACTGCTATAGGAGGAGAAGAACTGGCTAAACTTGTAAAATCATCAAAATCAACAACATGTATGCTTGACCCTATACCGACTAGGCTATTAAAAGAGATACTTCCAGAGGTCATAGATCCTCTGCTTAATATCATTAATTCATCTTTGACATTAGGATATGTACCGAAAACTTTTAAGTTGGCTATAATTAAACCACTTATTAAAAAAAAAAACACAACTTGATCCTAAAGAATTAGTCAATTACAGGCCAATCTCGAATCTACCGTTTCTATCAAAAATACTAGAAAAGGCCGTGTCTTCACAATTATGTTCTTTTTTAGAAAGAAATGGTATATGTGAGGATTTCCAGTCAGGATTTAGACCGTATCATAGCACTGAGACTGCTCTAATTAGAGTTACAAATGATTTACTCTTATCATCTGATCGTGGTTGTATCTCTCTATTAGTGTTACTCGATCTTAGCGCTGCATTTGATACTATCGATCACAATATTCTTCTGAATAGAATCGAAAATTATGTTGGCGTTAGTGGAACTGCTTTGGCATGGTTTAAATCGTACTTATCTGACCGTTATCAGTTTGTAGCAGTAAATGAAGAGATGTCACACCGATCACAAGTTCAGTATGGGGTACCGCAAGGCTCAGTGTTAGGACCGTTGCTTTTCACCCTGTATATGCTACCACTGGGAGATATCATTAGGAAACATGGCGTTAGTTTTCATTGTTATGCTGACGATACTCAGCTCTATATTTCCTAACGCCCGGATGAAACCTACCAATTCACAAGATTAACAGAATGCATAGCTGATATAAAAAATTGGATGAATAGTAATTTTCTGCAACTTAATTCAGATAAAACTGAATTTTTAATTATTGGACAGAAAAGCTCCACAAGTAGTAACCGAGAATACTGTCTAACACTTGATGAGTGCTCTGTCAAGCCCTCGTCGTCAGTGAGGAACCTGGGTGTGCTCTTTGATACCAATCTTTCATTTGAAAGCCACGTTTCTAGCATCTGTAAAACCGCATTCTATCATCTTAAAAATATATCTAAATTACGGCACATGCTTTCAATGCAAAATGCTGAACAGTTAGTACATGCGTTCATGAGCTCAAGGCTAGATTATTGTAATGCTCTACTGGGTGGTTGCCCTGCTCGCTTAATAAACAAACTCCAGCTGGTCCAAAATGCAGCAGCTAGAGTTCTTACTAGAACCAGGAAGTATGATCATATTAGTCCAGTTCTGTCAACACTGCACTGGCTCCCTATTAAACATCGCATACATTTTAAAATCTTGCTTATTACTTACAAAGCACTAAATAGTTTAGCTCCCCGGTACTTAAGCGAGCTCTTAACGCATTATACCCCATCACGTCGATTGCGGTCTCAAAACTCTGGCCAGTTGATAATACCTAGAATATCTAAATCAACTGCAGGCGGTCGATCATTTTCCTATTTAGCTCCTAAATTGTGGAATAGTCTTCCTAGCATTGTTCGGGAAGCAGACACACTCTGTCAGTTTAAATCTAGACTAAAAACACATCTCTTTACTATGGCATACACATAGAACATTTTTAACTCTTATTATTCAGATCAATTGACTGATTGTTAGGCTGCATTAACTAGGTCAGCCGGAACCGGGAACACTTCCCATAACACCTGATGTACTCGTTACATCATAAAAAGAGTGACATCTACGCTAATGTTAATCTCTCTGTTTATCCCGAGGTTTATCCCGGATCTGGGCCCTGTCCGGATCGGATGGTGGACCTGCCTGGACATGACCAACGCATCCTGGAGTGTCTGCTGAGCCGTGTCACATGGTGTCTCCTCCGAATTTGCCTCACTGGCACGACATGCTCAAAACCCGTCTCCGGCGCAATAATTCCGATCTTTCATGTATTAATACTCTTGTGTAATTGACGCCCCATCCTAAATACATCTGTCTCTTCCGTGATACCCTGAAAATTTTGAATAATCCGATCTAATATGATTTCCGACCTGTAAGGTTGCGAGAATAATAATCTTACACGGTGTGTTAATAGGCCAGAGGAGAACTGGCACCCCGACTGAGTCTGGTTTCTCCCAAGGTTTATTTTTCTCCATCATGCCCCGATGGAGTTTTGGTTCCTTGCCACTGTCGCCTTTGGCTTGGCTTGCTCAGTTGGGGACACTAAAAATATGATTAAAGTTATTCAACTTATTATACAAATAAAATATATGAATTAGGTCTTATTTAATTCTATAAACTATAATACTGATCTGCCAACATTGTCGCTATATGATAAATTAAAATAAGCTGATAACATCACTGTTTTCTCCAGTACGGCTGTACAGCCAAATCTAATTTTGTCGCAATATTATCCTGTTTGACACTGTGAAGCTGCTTTGACACAATCGTGATTGTAAAAGCGCTATATAAATAAAGTTGATTGATTGATTGATGAATATAATTTCATGGGTTTTGTTTTTTTCAAACGCCAAATAATCACGATGCTCACGTTTACAAGCCAGCGTCATTATAGTAGTCTATTGGTTACCGTTTTACAGAATCTATATGATACTTCAGTTCAATGTTTGAGTGGTTCGGTAATCACCGTAACAAGCAGGACAGCATCGGTCGGGCACGCCTCCTTCAGCTCACGCCGACGAGCAAACGCTGGTCACATGTTGATCCTCGTCCTGCCTTTAATCTCATCACTTTTTCGTTTCCTCTTATTGCTTTCCTTCAACAAAACCTTTTCTTCCTTATTTGTCTCTGCTGCTTCGGACATGACTATATTATCCGACGAACAAAGTTGGGCTCGCACGTCCGAATTTAAGGAAGTGTGGGTGTTGGTGGAAGTGACGTATATGCCGTAAAGCAGTCGAATTTTGTAGTTCTTTTTGTTCCCTTTATTGAGGGAAGTTCCCACTGCGTCGGAACGACGAAATGGGGATGCTCCCTAAGCATCAGCGACTCTGAAGTCTGAATAGAAACTAGACCAATCCGATTGACGTGCGTGATGACGTCATTGTGACGGCGTACCCGGAAGTATAAAAGGGGAGCCGGCGCATAATGGCGGCAGTTTTTTGCTCTGAAGCATGCGCTCCAGGCGTGCCGAGGTGTGGCGGCGCGACGCAGTACTCATTCCTCATTCACTCTGGTTACTACCCGAAACCCGAAGTTTAAAAGTACGATTAAAAACGATACAGACCCCATCAGGCTATGGCAGACGTGTCATTCAACCTATTGTAAGTCGATGTATCAACACAAGAGTCTTAAAAAATATATTATGAAGGTTGAAAAGTTACCTAGTGCTACTTTAATGAATAAATTAAGACAAATACCTCAGAATTTGGTTTGCTAAATAGGCTATTATTATTTGTCTTTGCTGTATCAAAAGGCAATTTATATTTAACATGAAGTATTGTAAATGTATAGCAGCGGCAGCGGTTGGCGCGCCAGAAACGCTTCTGGTGTGCAAAGAAAGACCCTGCGTCTCAATCAGCTCCCTAGTTCACTAGTCAGGGCACTGATCAGGACATAAGTCAATGGGCTGACTCCCTGATCAGTGCCCTGACAACTGAACTAGGGAGCCGATTGAGACTTGCAGGCAAAATCGATAATTAGGTTGTTTTTCATTATTACAATTAGGCCTGCACTTATGTTAACCTACAGACTTTCAAATATGAACATGTTACATATACTCGTGTCAAAATGACATAAAACCAGCTTTTTTCTTTGTCTAGCCTACTCTGTGTGGTGTTGTCGTCCATATTATAGAGACACTCGCGCTCCCGCCACAGCTGAATAAGTTTTTCTTCCGTGATGGAGTTCCACTTTGTGATCCTCCTGGGGCCAGTACCATGATGGTAGTTTAACAAACTCAGGGTTACAGGATTAGTTTCGAGTTGACAAAACCAAACCATTGTATTAAGGCTTTGTTGGTCCCATGATGCTTATCATCAGCTTTCTTTGTCAACCCAGGCTTTGATCCTGAGTTCAGGAGTTTAGCTGTGACATCAGTAGTGAACAGCCAATCACACGTTGTGGAACTGAGATTAGCTTCTCGCGAGACAATCAGTGAGATTAATTTCTCTCTTCTGCAGAATATTGCATGATTGAAAAATATTAAGAATAAAACATTTTAAAAAATACACAGCAAGAAGAAAAGCTGTCTATGAAAGAGGACAACTTAAAGAAAAAATAGTATACATCAATCCAAGTAAAAGTTATGAAGTTAGTTTAGTTGATATAGAGAAAATTGAACATTTAAGCTCAGTAAGTTTCTTTTTTTAATAGACTAGTTGTATTTATTGATTTTAAAGCTTATTCATATGACTTTATTCAGTTGATGTTATTTATATGACTTATGTATTAATTTTAACAAAGTGCCTATTAATGATTGATTAACTAAAACGATAAATGTGTACTTGATTAAAGGTATAATAATTACATAAATTATATCTAAATCATTCAAAATTATTATTTTTTATAAATAAGCATTGTTAAAAGCCAGATGCTTTAGTTTTTAAAAACCATTTTGCTATGTAGTGACCTTTAATTTGGAGTAGAAACGGGGGAGTGACTTTATTGCATCAGAGGTGTGTAACTTTACTCACAGCTGATTAGTCCAGTTTCAGTTTGAGATCTCTTATCCAGAACATAACCTGCCCCAGAGCAGGTTAGCTGTGGAGCGTAAGTTACTATGGCGATGAACACAGCTAAAAGCCAAACTAATTTAATGGTACCTAAAACCCAGGATTGGAACAAACTAAGCTTAAACAAATCTGGCTAGCCAGCTGAACCGGCTTCATGGTACAGGCCCCAGGTCTCCATTTCTTGTTTGTTGTTTTTCGCTGGCTTGTAGTCAGTGATTTACGGTTTCAGTAGCGATGCGTCATGTGTTCTAAAATTGGCTCAAAATATCAAACATGTTAGATATCCTCCGACTGGTTGGAATCAAAATCTGAAGCTAAAAAATCGGAGTCTATGGCCATGATATACTACGCGATTTTTCATGGAATCTGTCGGCTCAAATCTGCAGATTGGCTCTGACTTTTGTCAACTAGCGTCAACTTGTTCAGACTCTAAATTGGGGGAAAATCGGGTAGTGTATTCCAGCCTTTAATTAGATCACCTCTCCTTCATTTCTTTCTCAAACACGTTCATAACATCCATTTCAATCACTATTCCCTGATTTTTACCTTCTTGTTAAACCCATTTTCACTCATCATCTTTCCACAGATTTCTACATACTCATCCTTTTTGTCAAACTTGCTATTTCCATCAAACCCAATTTTCACTCTTCATATTTAACTCAAATGAACATATAAAATAACAATAACCAAAGATAAGAACAAAGTTAAAGTAAAACAGTTATAAAAAGAAAAAAAGATGAAGCACAGATAAGATAAGGTGTGATCAGTCGGATGTACAGTGCTCAGAGCTCATTCAGTAAATGCACAGCTAAACAGATGTGTTTTGAGTCTGGATTTGAATGTGGCTACTGTTGGAGCACATCTGATCTGTTCAGGAAGCTGGTTCAGCTGCGGCTGGCATAATAGCTAAAGGCAGACTCTCCTTGCTTTGAGTGAAACGTGTCCTGGCAGCAGCGTTCTGTATGAGAGAAGCTAGAGAGAAGCAATAGAGAGAAGCTAGAGAGAGAGGGCTAGAGAGAAGCAATTCAATTGACTGATAGACAACTACTCTGTAAGTGTTTGTAACTTTTCTCATTTGATTGTTTGTTCATTTGTTGTTGGATAAGTGTGTCTGTGTAGTGCTGAGGTGTGTATTATTAGTTTTGGTATATTCTCTGGGGGTGTGTGGGAGTTAGCATTTGTTGAGTTAGCATTTGTTTGGTCATTGCCACGTTGGAAGCGAGTTTGTTGGGGGCGTGGCCAGCGAGGTATTAAAAGCCTTGTGTGTTTGAAACATTTTGGCTAGAGAGAAGCAATTCAATTGACTGATAGACAACTACTCTGTAAGTGTTTGTAACTTTTCTCATTTGATTGTTTGTTCATTTGTTGTTGGATAAGTGTGTCTGTGTAGTGCTGAGGTGTGTATTATTAGTTTTGGTATATTCTCTGGGGGTGTGTGGGAGTTAGCATTTGTTGAGTTAGCATTTGTTTGGTCATTGCCACGTTGGAAGCGAGTTTGTTGGGGGCGTGGCCAGCGAGGTATTAAAAGCCTTGTGTGTTTGAAACATTTTGGCTAGAGAGAAGCAATTCAATTGACTGATAGACAACTACTCTGTAAGTGTTTGTAACTTTTCTCATTTGATTGTTTGTTCATTTGTTGTTGGATAAGTGTGTCTGTGTAGTGCTGAGGTGTGTATTATTAGTTTTGGTATATTCTCTGGGGGTGTGTGGGAGTTAGCATTTGTTGAGTTAGCATTTGTTTGGTCATTGCCACGTTGGAAGCGAGTTTGTTGGGGGCGTTCCCAGCTGCTTTCAATAACGATACTCAAGTGAGTATAAATAGCGTGATAGTCCGCGGCAGCGGAAGCGGCAGTGTGAAGCCCTCCTTGTGTGAAGACCGACGAGTGTAAAGACTTCAACTTTTCCCAGTGCAACTCCTCCCGAGCAAGGACCCCGGCAAGGCACTTGAGTATCATCTTCCTTTTCATTATTTGTGTTCGGCTCTAATTCCTGTCTGGCCTTTTCACCATGTGCTTTCAAATCTCAACTATAACTACTAGCACTCGTAAATCACGCTCCGTACGCACGAGACGCCGTAATCCTAATAATTTGCGCTATATCCTAACATCCTCTGCTACTTTACTCTTTATTCCAATTGGTCTCTGGAATTGCCAGTCGGCTGTAAACAAAGCAGACTTTATTTCATCTATTGGGACTCATTCTCAGCTTAGCCTCATGGCCCTAACTGAGACCTGGATCAAACCAGAGGACACTGCCACTCCTGCAGCACTCTCAAGCAATTATACTTTTTCACACACTCCTCGGCCTATTGGGAGGGGTGGGGGTACTGGTTTGCTTATCTCAAATGATTGGAAATTTGATCCATTACCGTCTCTACCGGCCAATTCATTTGAATCGCACTCAATCACTATTACTCACCCTGTTAAAATCCATGTGGTAGTGGTCTATCGTCCTCCAGGTCACCTCGGTAACTTTGTGGAGGAGTTGGATGTGTTACTTTCTAGCTTCCCTGAGGATGGCACTCCACTGATTCTGCTTGGCGACTTCAACATCCATCTTGATAAACACCTGGCTGCAGACTTCAGCACTCTACTGACTTCATTTGACCTTAAGTTAGTATCTACTACGGCTACTCACAGATCAGGTAACCAATTAGACCTGGTCTACACACGCAACTGCTCCACAGACAACACTTTAGTTACTCCATTACACACCTCAGACCACTTTCTCATCACTCTTAACCTCATACTGACTCCTGATACAAAACATACTCCTACACAGATTACCTTTCGGCGTAATCTACGCTCACTCTCTCCCTCTCGCCTATCCACTATGGTTTCATCTTCACTCCCTCCACCTGCTCAGTTCTCAGCACTGGACACTAACAGTGCTACTGACACTCTTTGCTCCACTCTAACATCCTCCTTAGACAGTTTTTGCCCCCTTTCATCCAGACCAGCCCGCCCCACCCCATCTGCCCCCTGGCTGTCTGAAGTTCTCCGTGAACATCGCTCTGGACTCAGGGCGGCAGAGAGGAAATGGCATAAATCTAAAAACAATACTGACCTTGCCTTTTATCAGTCTCTTCTCTCTTCTTTCTCTACAAATGTCTCGACTGCTAAAACAACATACTACCACAACAAAATCAACAATTGCTCTGACTCTCGCCAACTCTTTAAAACATTCTCCTCTCTCCTTTGTCCACCTCCTCCCCCTCCTTCATCAACTCTTACAGCTGATGACTTTGCATCAATTTTCACCAACAAAACAGCTCTCATTAGCAAACAGTTCTCCTCATCACTAACTGACACGCACATCTCAACAACTAACACGAACACGCTTCCATCCTTCTCTCCACTCTCCGAGGCAGATATTTCTAAACTCATCCTTTCCAATCACCCTACTACCTGTCCACTTGATCCTATTCCCACTCACCTCCTTCAGGCTATTTCTTCTTCAATCACTCCTGCACTCACTCACATTGTCAACACTTCTCTTCACACGGGAACCTTTCCCACAGCATTTAAGCAGGCTCGGGTAACCCCACTGCTTAAGAAACCCTCTCTGAATCCAGCACTTTTAGAAAACTACCGACCGGTATCCCTTCTGCCTTTCATTGCAAAGACCCTTGAGCGAGTTGTGTTCAATCAACTCTCTATGTTTCTTGAACAGGACAACCTCCTAGACAACAACCAATCCGGCTTCAAAAGCGGCCATTCGACTGAGACGGCCTTGCTCTCGGTAACTGAGGCACTGAGACTGGCAAAAGCAGCTTCCAAATCCTCAGTGCTCATTCTGCTGGATCTGTCTGCTGCTTTTGACACAGTTAACCACCAGATCCTCCTGTCAACACTTAAGAGGACGGGGATCTCAGGATCTGCTCTCCAGTGGTTCAGGTCTTACCTCTCTGGTAGGTCCTACAGGGTGTCATGGAGAGGTGAAGTGTCTAAGTCTTATAATCTAGCTACTGGGGTTCCCCAGGGCTCAGTCCTTGGACCACTTCTCTTCTCCATCTACATGTCATCATTAGGTTCTGTCATTCAGAAACACGGCTTCTCCTATCACTGCTATGCGGATGACACTCAACTCTACTTCTCATTTCAACCAGATGATCCTACAGTCAGTGTTCGTATCGCTGCCTGTCTGACAGACATTTCTGACTGGATGAAAGAGCATCATCTTAAACTCAATCTTGCAAAGACAGAATTACTTGTTTTCTCAACCAACCCAGCACTTCATCAAAATTTCTCCATTCAGCTTGGTTCATCGACCATAACTCCATCAAGGACAGCAAGAAACCTTGGAGTTGTGATTGATGACCAGTTAAACTTCACTGACCACATTACTGCAACAGCCCGGTCCTGCAGATTTGCTTTATACAACATTAGAAAGATTAGACCCTTCCTATCAGAACAGGCTGCACAACTCCTGGTTCAAGCTCTTGTTCTCTCCAGACTGGATTATTGTAATGCTCTTCTGGCTGGGCTTCCAGCATGCACTATCAAACCCTTGCAGCTGATCCAGAATGCAGCGGCGAGAGTGGTCTTTAATGAGCCGAAGAGAGCGCATGTTACGCCTCTCTTCATCAAACTGCACTGGTTGCCAATGGCTGCTCGCATCAAATTCAAGGCACTAGTTATCGCCTACAAAACAACCTCTGGCTCGGCACCAATATACCTAAATTCACTTGCTCAGACTTACACACCCTCCAGAAGCTTGCGTTCTGCGAACGAGCGGCGCCTCGTGGTTCCATCCCAAAGAGGCATGAAATCGCTCTCACGGACATTTTCCTGGACCGTTCCTACTTGGTGGAATGACCTGCCGATCTCAATTCGTGCTGCCGAGTCTGTAGCCATTCTTAAAAAACATCTTAAGACACATCTTTTCCATTTGCACTTGACCAATACAGAATAGCACTTACTGATCACCACAGCAACGACCAAAAGCGTACACTCCGGGATCATATCTACGTCTCTCATCCGGATTTGCGCCTTCAGGCGGGTATGTTACATAGTAATCATAACTATCAGAATCCAGTGTTCTGTATATTGCGTACGTGAGTTTTTGTTGTAGATGGCTATTGCTGCGCGTTTAGCTAGAATACAAAACCAACCCATTGGGCCACTGAATCTGCATTAACGACAACAGCTGGGGCAACAGCCTTAGTCCTAATGGGTTGTAGCTATCTTAGCTATCAAAATCCAGTGTTCGGCACTGTGCGGACGTGAGTTTTTGTTGTAGATGTCTGTCTTTAAAAAAATAAAAAAAATAAAAAAAAAAAAATTGTGTATTGTGCTAATTAATTGAGATTTCTTACAGCTCTTACAGGTTTTTGGCCTTGTCTGTTCCGTTGCTTCTATTACTCTCCCCTTTTTTGTAAGTCGCTTTGGATAAAAGCGTCTGCTAAATGATTAAATGTAAATGTAAATGTAAATGTATGAGCTGCAGCTGTCTAATGGTCTTTTTAGGAAGGCCAGTGAGAAGGCCATTACAATAGTCCATCCTACTGGTGATGAAAGCATGAACCAGTTTCTCTAAGTCTTGCCTGGAAACAAAGCATTTAAATCTTGCAATATTGTTCAGATGATAGTAAGCTGATTTAGTTATTGCTTTGACATGACTACTGAAACTCAGGTCTGACTCCAAAATCCTCCAAGATTCCTGACTTGATTTTTTGTTATCAGGCCTTTAGCCTCAAGATATGTGTTCACCTTTAGAATTTCATCTTTGTTTCCAAATGTAGTGATTTCGGTTTTGTCTTTGTTTAGCTGAAGATAGTTTTGGCACATCCAGTTGTTAACTTCATCAATGCATTTGCACAGGGAGTCAATGGGGCTGTAGTCATTAGGTGACAGTGCTAAGTAGAGCTGGGTGTCATCAGCATAGCTGTGGTAAGCAATATTGTTCTTTTTCATTATTTGGCTCAGTGGCAGCATATACAGGTTAAACAGGAGTGGTGCTAGAATTGACCCTTCTGGGACTCCGCATGTCATGGATGTCCACTCAGACTTATGGTCTCCTATACTCACATAATAACCTCTCCCTTCTAAGTATGATCTGAACCATTTAAGGACCATCCCAGAAAGCCCAACCCAGTTTTCCAGCCTGTCTAGAAGTATGTTGTGGTCAATAGTTGCCACGTTTCCATTACAGATTTGCGAAAAACGTTTGCAATATTGCTTACATGTTGATAAAAAACTGAATTTAGAAATGCTTTTAAAAAGACAAATTTGGCATTTAATGAACAAAACAAATTTAGATGAAGATAGATTTTAGAAATGAAGATAGCATTTGGAGTGAGTGCATGCACAATAATTAGTTCCCTGAGTCCACCAAAAGTTCTCACAGGCTGGAGAATCCTTTATTTGTTGGTTCATTGCGAATCGGGATCAGAACAGATCAGATCAGAGATGTAATGTTATGGGCCAGATCTTTTGATCTGTTGTTCACTCTCTTGACTTGATATTTGAAGAGCCCGCTGATGTGTGTGCGGTTCACGTTTATATCCACCGATCAGGCGGGCCGAGTAATAAAAAATAAATAAATAAAAGAAAGAAAGAAAATTGCAGGTTGATATGAGATATATCATTGTGTTTGTTTGATAAATATGTTTTTAGACTGAGCCCTGTCAGATAATTATTCTGGTTGCTGCTTTCAAATCAATCCCTCGCTCATGTGAACTGAACTGACAGGAGCTGAGCTCATTAAATATGCAAACCTTATCCAATCCTAGCCGTGGGCGTTTACGTCCAAGTCTCCAGAGACACGCCCATCAAAACCCAGCGTTCAGGAGAGAGCCTCAATACCAGTGGAGATAATAACCTATTACTTATTAGTTATGATGTTTTTATTGTAAAAACCACACAAACGTCATTAGTTGACCTCAGACAACAGTATAAAAAATAAAAAAGCCAGTTCATGACACCTTTAAAAGCCTAACTTATTCTGTCATATCTATCATATCTTATTACCCCAAGACCGCAATACATTTAAAAATAAATATTAGTTTTAATCTTATATCATTTGTTTGTATATATATAATCCTTTACATTCATAATTAAATCTAAAACTAATAATGGACGTTATTTTTAATTAATGTTTTTTTAATAATCCAATTCAATTTTAAAATGGCTGCACCAAAGATTTTTTTCAATACTTACTTTTTGCCTCTGAATTATACAGTGATGATCACTCACCCGTCACAGTCAGAGTCTCTTCATCACTCCAGTGAGAGCAGACTGATCCTGATCCTGATCCTGATCCTCTACAGCCTTTACACCTGCACCTCTGTGTGTGATCTGCAGTGATCCTGAACTCTTTCTCATTAGAGCGCTGATCTTCACCATCACACTGCCATCCGTATGTCCATCCTTCCCCCTGTACGTCACATGTGAGAGTGACAGTCTCTCCTTTGAATATCTGTGATGGTTTAGACTTTACAGTCAGAACAGCTTTAGGTGTCTCTGTAAGAAGTGCACAAACAGAAGTTATGATTAAGCATCTCACAAAATCAAATGAAGTGAATTGACTCGATCTGTCCTAAACTCTTCATAAATGTCACCGCACAAAAGAAGATATTTTAAAGAACAGAGAAGGGTCACGTTGGACATCAGTTGTCTCTTTTTGAGATCAATATCCTTTAGAACCATTTTATGATCAATATGAACATTTAGAATCAAAACTAATCAAAGTCATAACCATTTATACTTTTAATAAATCGGATTAACTATAATTCCTTTATATTTATCCGAGTGATTTGAGAGATTTTGGTGTGCTTGCTTGCTGTGTATTTGTCAGTTCCACTCTCTAGGTGCCGTTTGGATGTCTGTGTCAGGGCGCTGACCGACCCGTCCTTGAGGAAGAAGACCCCCTCAGCGTGTGTTAATGTTGAGGAAGAAGACCCCCTCAGTGTGTGTTAATGTTGAGGAAGAAGACCCCCTCAGTGTGTGTTAATGTTGAGGAAGAAGACCCCCTCAGCGTGTGTTAATGTTGAGGAAGAAGACCCCCTCAGTGTGTGTTAATGTTGAGGAAGAAGACCCCTCAGCGTGTGTTAATGTTGAGGAAGAAGACCCCCTCAGCGTGTTAATGTTGAGGAAGAAGACCCCCTCAGTGTGTGTTAATGTTGAGGAAGAAGACCCCCTCAGTGTGTGTTAATGTTGAGGAAGAAGACCCCCTCAGTGTGTGTTAATGTTGAGGAAGAAGACCCCCTCAGCGTGTGTTAATGTTGAGGAAGAAGACCCCCTCAGTGTGTGTTAATGTTGAGGAAGAAGACCCCCTCAGTGTGTGTTAATGTTGAGGAAGAAGACCCCCTCAGTGTGTGTTAATGTTGAGGAAGAAGACCCCCTCAGTGTGTGTTAATGTTGAGGAAGAAGACCCCCTCAGCGTGTGTTAATGTTGAGGAAGAAGACCCCCTCAGCGTGTGTTAATGTTGAGGAAGAAGACCCCCTCAGTGTGTGTTAATGTTGAGGAAGAAGACCCTCTCAGCGTGTGTTAATGTTGAGGAAGAAGACCCCCTCAGCGTGTGTTAATGTTGAGGAAGAAGACCCCCTCAGCGTGTGTTAATGTTGAGGAAGAAGACCCCCTCAGTGTGTGAATGTTGAGGAAGAAGACCCCCTCAGTGTGTGTTAATGTTGAGGAAGAAGACCCCCTCAGCGTGTGTTAATGTTGAGGAAGAAGACCCCCTCAGCGTGTGTTAATGTTGAGGAAGAAGACCCCCTCAGTGTGTGTTAATGTTGAGGAAGAAGACCCCCTCAGTGTGTGTTAATGTTGAGGAAGAAGACCCCCTCAGCGTGTGTTAATGTTGAGGAAGAAGACCCTCTCAGTGTGTGTTAATGTTGAGGAAGAAGACCCCCTCAGCGTGTGTTAATGTTGAGGAAGAAGACCCCCTCAGTGTGTGTTAATGTTGAGGAAGAAGACCCCCTCAGCGTGTGTTAATGTTGAGGAAGAAGACCCCCTCAGCGTGTGTTAATGTTGAGGAAGAAGACCCCCTCAGTGTGTGTTAATGTTGAGGAAGAAGACCCCCTCAGTGTGTGTTAATGTTGAGGAAGAAGACCCCCTCAGTGTGTGTTAATGTTGAGGAAGAAGACCCCCTCAGCGTGTGTTAATGTTGAGGAAGAAGACCCCCTCAGCGTGTGTTAATGTTGAGGAAGAAGACCCCCTCAGTGTGTGTTAATGTTGAGGAAGAAGACCCCCTCAGTGTGTGTTAATGTTGAGGAAGAAGACCCCCTCAGCGTGTGTTAATGTTGAGGAAGAAGACCCCCTCAGCGTGTGTTAATGTTGAGGAAGAAGACCCCCTCAGCGTGTGTTAATGTTGAGGAAGAAGACCCCCTCAGCGTGTGTTAATGTTGAGGAAGAAGACCCCCTCAGTGTGTGTTAATGTTGAGGAAGAAGACCCCCTCAGCGTGTGTTAATGTTGAGGAAGAAGACCCCCTCAGCGTGTGTTAATGTTGAGGAAGAAGACCCCCTCAGTGTGTGTTAATGTTGAGGAAGAAGACCCCCTCAGTGTGTGTTAATGTTGAGGAAGAAGACCCCCTCAGTGTGTGTTAATGTTGAGGAAGAAGACCCCCTCAGTGTGTGTTAATGTTGAGGAAGAAGACCCCCTCAGTGTGTGTTAATGTTGAGGAAGAAGACCCCCTCAGCGTGTGATAATGTTGAGGAAGAAGACCCCCTCAGTGTGTGTTAATGTTGAGGAAGAAGACCCCCTCAGTGTGTGTTAATGTTGAGGAAGAAGACCCCCTCAGTGTGTGTTAATGTTGAGGAAGAAGACCCCCTCAGTGTGTGTTAATGTTGAGGAAGAAGACCCCCTCAGCGTGTGTTAATGTTGAGGAAGAAGACCCCCTCAGCGTGTGTTAATGTTGAGGAAGAAGACCCCCTCAGTGTGTGTTAATGTTGAGGAAGAAGACCCCCTCAGTGTGTGTTAATGTTGAGGAAGAAGACCCCCTCAGTGTGTGTTAATGTTGAGGAAGAAGACCCCCTCAGTGTGTGTTAATGTTGAGGAAGAAGACCCCCTCAGTGTGTGTTAATGTTGAGGAAGAAGACCCCCTCAGCGTGTGTTAATGTTGAGGAAGAAGACCCCCTCAGTGTGTGTTAATGTTGAGGAAGAAGACCCCTCAGCGTGTGTTAATGTTGAGGAAGAAGACCCCCTCAGCGTGTTAATGTTGAGGAAGAAGACCCCCTCAGTGTGTGTTAATGTTGAGGAAGAAGACCCCCTCAGTGTGTGTTAATGTTGAGGAAGAAGACCCCCTCAGCGTGTGTTAATGTTGAGGAAGAAGACCCCCTCAGTGTGTGTTAATGTTGAGGAAGAAGACCCCCTCAGTGTGTGTTAATGTTGAGGAAGAAGACCCCCTCAGTGTGTGTTAATGTTGAGGAAGAAGACCCCCTCAGCGTGTGTTAATGTTGAGGAAGAAGACCCCCTCAGCGTGTGTTAATGTTGAGGAAGAAGACCCCCTCAGCGTGTGTTAATGTTGAGGAAGAAGACCCCCTCAGCGTGTGTTAATGTGATGCCTATTTCAGCCTGACCTTAGGGTCACATAAGGTCCTTTCTACGGGACTGTTAGGATTTCCATCCAAAGTACCTGTTTTAAAGATGTTTTATCTGAGAATAGAGTGACTTCATTTCTGTATTAGATGTAGTATCAGCATGTTGTGGAACTATGTTCTGTGTATAGTTAGTTGAGATGTTCTCAGCCTTGAGTGAATCCAGTATTCTCTGGAGTATTATAAATGTGTATGTCATATCTATGCATGCCATATGAATTGCTTTAACAAAACAAACACAAAGTGGCTTTTAAACTACAGTAGTTATTGTTTAATCATGCCCTTACACAATACAAAGGTGTTTAATTCACAACAGGAATAAGCCCAGTGTTCAAACAAAACAAAACAGTATAAAAAGCAAAATGAAAATATAAACAAGTACACTGAAAAAAACAATAAGTAGAATTCACTCAATTTTGATTTTGCAAGTTTTTGCACGAATCATAACTAAGCTGAATAAAATTTACAAAGTGCACAAGTATATAACTTGGCCTGTTAAATTTTATTGAGTAATTTTACACTTACAAATTTGATGTAGTTAATATAATAAAGTAAATCTATTGACTCTTTTTAATGCATTTACTTGTTTTATACAGTGCTGGTTATTACCATATTTTATATTAATTTAAATCACTGATCATTTAAATACAGTTTACTTGTTTTATGCAGTGCAGGTTATTTTAAATTAAATTAAATGTTGCTTTTATAATGTGACAAAATAATACTGTGCCAATGTGCAGTTAAGGGTAATTTATTGACAAGAAATAAAAAAGCACATACAGAAACATGTAGCTGATGCTTCTCTCAGGTT